>NC_040879.1:74410220-74454927 GCF_003676215.2 Rhopalosiphum maidis
AAAATGTATGAAAGTAATTAATGCTAAATAAGAAACATATTTCTCTTCTAGTGGTGAAGGTTTCAAGATACTAAAATGAGAATTGAGTATTTTATAAGCATTAAAAAAATGAATTTGTTAATATACTCAAATTACCATATAAAAACATGTTTTATAGAGTTTATGAAACATTGGCATAAATGTAATGTATGAAAGTAATTATTGCTAATTAGAACCAATTTCTCTTCTAGTGGTGGTCAAGGTTTCAAAGATACTAATAGAATTGAGTGTTTATAAGCCATATAAAATTGAATTTTTAAATATACGCCAAAATTATCATATAAAAAAGTTTTATAGTGTTTATGAAGTATCAGCATCAACAAAAATACATGGAAGTAATAATGCTAAATAAGAATCATTTACTTAATTCATTGGTCTTGTTTTCATGATACTAATTTTTTTTGTTTCACTAGTATTAATTTGCTATCAATTATATTCAATAACCATTACACACACATTGCATAAATCCAGTATTATTATCAATATCTTCTAGTTTATTTTCAAAATAAGATGTTGATACTTTCCCAAAGTGGTATGAATGCAAATTCCTGTCTCAGCAAGCCTTGAGTGAACTGCTGCACTGCAATCTGAAAAAAATGTAGTCAGTTAAATATGTAAAATTAGTGGAGAATTAATTGAGAATTGAGTGTTTCATAAGCAGTTTAAAATATGAATTTATAACACGAGTCAAAATTGTCATTTAAAAGCATGTTTATAGTGTTTATGAAGTATCAGCATCAATGAAATACATGGAATTAATAATGCTAAATAAGAATCATTTACCTAATTCATTGGTCTTGGTTTCATGATATTTACTTTTTGATTCACTAATATTAAGTTGCTATCAATTATATACAGTTATTATTACACGTACCTTGCAAAAGACCATTATTGTTATTATAAGTATCTTCTAGTTTATTTTCAAAATAAGATGTTGATATTTTCCAAAGTGGTATAAATGCAAATTCCTGTCTCAGCAAGCCTTGAGTGAACTGCTGCACTGCAATCTGAAAAAAATGTAGTCAGTTAAATATGTAAAATTAGTGGAGAATTAATTGAGAATTGAGTGTTTCATAAGCAGTTAAAAAATGAATTTATAAGACGTTCAAAATTATCATATAAAAGCATATTTATAGTGTTTATGAAGTATCAGCATCAATGAAATACATGAAAGTTAATAATGCTAAAAAAGAATCATTTACTTAATCCAATTGTCACTACTACACACCATAAGGAGAACGAAAATAATTCTATAACAACTAGTGCGTGGACAACACTGGATAATTTAGAAATTGAAACAATCAAAACAAAAACTAACAGACAACATTCATTTTTAATACAAAATAATTGAAAACTATTTACAGTTGAAACTTTAACACAAGTACGAATGTAAAACTGTAAAAAGATACGAAATTTAAGCATAAACAGATGATAACAAATAATAATTATGATAAGCCATAAAAGATTGTACAAATTAACAGAATGTTTTGTACTTTTAAAAAAGAATACACTTGTACAATAACTGAAAAATACCCGTTTTCCATATGAATTTGATGATAATTTTTCAATGATAAATTTAAATCATTTTCTTAATGCATTGGTCGAGGATCAGGACACTGACTTGTGTTAACTTCGGGCGTAAAATATGAACAATTCGTTGATATTATAAATATTCTTTCGTAAATGTACAAGACATTCGGTCAAAAGCCTAATAAATATACCGCCCCACACCGGACAGCAGTGGAACGGTGAACGGCACACAACCAACTAGATTCTTCCTGTGGCAGGTCAGCCGTCGACCAAGGTATGGGGAACCTCCCGCCCTCTGTTGGTGTTAATATTGACTTAATGATTAATTCTTCTATAAACAGTTGAAAATGTGAATTTGTAATTTTTATCAAAATTATCATTTATGTATAGTCTAAATAAAAGATTTTTATAGCATAGGTAAATAAAAAAATAAAATTACAAGCTAAAAGTGTTTACTAATCTTTTATTCATATAATAACAAATAACAATTGTTTTAACAACTAATTTTTATTATCAATTATATTCAATAACCATTACACAACATTGCATAAATCCAATATTATTATCAGTATCTTCTAGTTTATTTTCAAAATAAGATGTTGATACTTTCCCAAAGTGGTATGAATGCAAATTTCTGTCTCAGCAAGCCTTGGGTGAACTGCTGCACTGCAATCTGAAAAAATGTAGTCAGTTAAATTTGTAAGATTGGTGGAGAATTAATTGAGAAATGAGTGTTTCATAAGCAGTTTAAAATATGAATTTATAACACGAGACAAAATTGTCATTTAAAAGCATGTTTATAGTGTTTATGAAGTAACAGCATCAATGAATTACATGGAAGTTAATAAAGTTAAATAAGAATCATTTACATAATTTAATGGTGTTGGTTTCATGTCAATTAATTGAGAATTGAGTGTTTCATAAGCCATAAAAAATTTGAATTTTTAATATACTCCAAAATTATCATATAAAAACAAGTTTTATAGAGTTTATGAAACATTGGCTTAAATGTAATGTATGAAAGTAATTAATGCTAAATAAGAAACATATTCTCTTTCTAGTGGTGAAGGTTTCAAGGTACTAACATGAGAATTGAGTATTTTATAAGCAATTAAAAATGAATTTTAATATACTCCCATAATTATCATATAAAAACAAGTTTATAGAGTTTATGAAACATTGGCATTAATGAATGTATGATAGTTATTAATGCTAAATAAGAAACAATTCTCTTTCTAGTGGTCAAACTTTCAAGAACTAATTGAGAATTGAGTATTTCATAACCATAAAAAAAAAATTGAATTTGTAATTTACATTAATATAATCATATAAAACATGTTTTATAGAGTTTATGAAACATTGGCTTAATCTAATGTATGAAAGTAAATAATGCTAAATAAGAAACATTTCTCTTTCTAGTGGTCAAGGTTTCAAGATACTAACATGAGAATTGAGTGTTCATAAGCATATAAAATTTGAATTTTTAATATACTCCAAAATTATCATATAAAAACAAGTTTTATAGAGTTTATGAAACATTGGCATAAATGAAATGTATGAAAGTAATTAATGCTAAATAAGAAACATATTCTCTTTCTAGTGGTGAAGGTTTCAAGATACTAACATGAGAATTGAGTATTTTATAAGCAATTAAAAAAATGAATTTGTAAATACGTCAAATTTACCATATAAAAACATGTTTTATAGAGTTTATGAAACATTGGCTTAAATGTAATGTATGAAAGTAATTAATGCTAAATTAGATCCAATTTCTCTTTCTAGTGGTCAAGGTTTCAAGATACTAACATGAGAATTGAGTGTTTCATAAGCCATAAAAATTTGAATTTTTAAATACTCCAAAATTATCATATAAAAAAGTTTTATAGAGTTTATGAAGTATCAGCATCAACAAATACATGGAAGTTAATAATGCTAAATAAGAATCATTTACTTAATTCATTGGTCTTGGTTTCATGATACTTTTTTTGTTTCACTAGTATTAATTTGCTATCAATTATATTCAATAACCATTACACACACATTGCATAAATCCAGTATTATTATCAATATCTTCTAGTTTATTTTCAAAATAAGATGTTGATACTTTCCCAAAGTGGTATGAATGCAAATTCCTGTCTCAGCAAGCCTTGAGTGAACTGCTGCACTGCAATCTGAAAAAATGTAGTCAGTTAAATATGTAAAATTAGTGGAGAATTAATTGAGAATTGAGTGTTTCATAAGCAGTTTAAAATATGAATTTATAACACGAGTCAAAATTGTCATTTAAAAGCATGTTTATAGTGTTTATGAAGTATCAGCATCAATGAAATACATGGAATTAATAATGCTAAATAAGAATCATTTACCTAATTCATTGGTCTTGGTTTCATGATATTTACTTTTTGATTCACTAATATTAAGTTGCTATCAATTATATACAGTTATTATTACACGTACCTTGCAAAAGACCATTATTGTTATTATAAGTATCTTCTAGTTTATTTTCAAAATAAGATGTTGATATTTTCCAAAGTGGTATAAATGCAAATTCCTGTCTCAGCAAGCCTTGAGTGAACTGCTGCACTGCAATCTGAAAAAAATGTAGTCAGTTAAATATGTAAAATTAGTGGAGAATTAATTGAGAATTGAGTGTTTCATAAGCAGTTAAAAAATGAATTTATAAGACGAGTCAAAATTATCATATAAAAGCATATTTATAGTGTTTATGAAGTATCAGCATCAATGAAAATACATGAAAGTTTAATATGCTAAAAAAGAAGTCATTTACTTAATCCAATTGTCACTACTACACACCATAAGGAGAACGAAAATAATTCTATAGACAACTAGTGCGTGGACAACACTGGATAATTTAGAAATTGAAACAATCAAAACAAAACTAACAGACACATTCATTTTTAATACAAATAATTGAAAACTATTTACAGTTGAAACTTTAACCAAGTACTAATGTAAAACTGTAAAAAGATACGAAATTTAAGCATAAACAGATGATAACAAATAATAATTATGATAAGCCATAAAGATTGTACAAATTACAGAATGTTTTGTACTTTTAAAAAAAGAATACACTTGTACCATAACTGAAAAATACCCGTTTCCATATGAATTTTGATGATAATTTTCAATGATAAATTTAAAATCATTTTCTTAATGCATTGGTCGAGGATCAGGACACTGACTTGTGTTACTTCGGTCGGGCCGTAAAATATGAACATTTCGTTGATATTATAATATTCTTTCGTAATGTACAAGACATTCGGTCAAAAGCCTAATAAATATACCGCCCCACACCGGACAGCAGTGGAACGGTGAACGGCACCAACCAACTAGATTCTTCCTGTGGCAGGTCAGCCGTCGACCAGGTATGGGGAACCTCCCGCCCCTCTGTTGGTGTTAATATCCACTTAATGATTAATTCTTCTATAAACATTTGAAAATGTAATTTGTAATTTTTATCAAAATTATCATTTATGTATAGTCTAAATAAAAGATTTTTATAGGCATAGGTAAATAAGAAAAATAAAAATTACAAGCCTAAAAGTGTTTACTAATCTTTTATTCAGATATATAACAAAATACAATTGTTTTACAACTATTAATTTATTATCACTTATATTCAATAACCATTACACACACATTGCATAATCCAATATTATTATCAGTATCTTCTAGTTTATTTTCAAATAAGATGTTGATTACTTTCCCAAAGTGGTATGAATGCAAATTTCTGTCTCAGCAAGCCTTGGTGAACTGCTGCAAGCTGCAATCTGAAAAATGTAGTCAGTTAAATTTGTAAGATTGGTGGAGAATTAATTGGAGAAATGAGTGTTTTCATACGCAGTTTAAATATGAATTTATACACTAGACAAAATTGTCATTATACAAGCATGTTTATAGTGTTTATGAAGTACAGCATCAATGAATTACATGGAAGTTTAAAGTTAAATAAGAATCATTTACTAATTTAATGGTGTTGGTTTCATGTCAATTAATTGAGAATTGAGTGTTTCATAAGCCATAAAAATTTGAATTTTTAATATACTCCAAAATTATCATATAAAAACAAGTTTTATAGAGTTTATGAAACATTGGCTTAAATGTAATGTATGAAAGTAATTAATGCTAAATAAGAAACATATTCTCTTTCTAGTGGTGAAGGTTTCAAGGTACTAACATGAGAATTGAGTATTTTATAAGCAATTAAAAAAATGAATTTTTAATATACTCCATAATTATCATATAAAAACAAGTTTTATAGAGTTTATGAAACATTGGCATTAATGAAATGTATGATAGTTATTAATGCTAAATAAGAAACAAATTCTCTTTCTAGTGGTCAACTTTCAAGACACTAAATTGAGAATTGAGTATTTCATAAGCCATAAAAATTTGAATTTGTAATTTACATTAATATAATCATATAAAAACATGTTTTATTGAGTTTATGAAACATTGGCTTAAATCTAATGTATGAAAGTAAATAATGCTAAATCAGATCCAATTTCTCTTTCTAGTGGTCAAGGTTTCAAGATACTAACATGAGAATTGAGTGTTTCATAAGCCATATAAAATTTGAATTTTTAATATACTCCAAAATTATCATATAAAAACAAGTTTATAGAGTTTATGAAACATTGGCATAAATGAATGTATGAAAGTAATTAATGCTAAATAAGAACATATTCTCTTTCTAGTGGTGAAGGTTTCAAGATACTAACATGAGAATTGAGTATTTATAAGCATAAAAAAATGAATTTTTAATATACTCCAAATTATCATATAAAAACAGTTTTATAGAGTTTATGAAACATTGGCTTAAATGAATGTATGAAAGTAATTAATGCTAAATAAGAAACATTTCTCTTTCTAGTGGTGAGGTTTCAAGATACTAACATGAGAATTGAGTATTTTATAAGCAATTAAAAAAATGAATTTGTAAAATACGTCAAATTACCATATAAAACATGTTTTATAGAGTTTATGAAACATTGGCTTAAATGTAATGTATGAAAGTAATTAATGCTAAATAGATCCAATTTCTCTTTCTAGTGGTCAAGGTTTCAAGATACTAACATGAGAATTGAGTGTTCATAAGCCATAAAAATTTGAATTTTAATATACTCCAAATTATCATATAAAAATAAGTTTTATAGAGTTTATGAAGTATCAGCATCAACAAAAATACATGGAAGTTAATAATGCTAAATAAGAATCATTTTCTTAATTCATTGGTCTTGGTTTCATGATACTATTTTTTTGTTTCACTAGTATTAATTTGCTATCAATTATATTCAATAACCATTACACACACATTGCATAAATCCAGTATTATTATCAATATCTTCTAGTTTATTTTCAAAATAAGATGTTGATACTTTCCCAAAGTGGTATGAATGCAAATTCCTGTCTCAGCAAGCCTTGAGTGAACTGCTGCACTGCAATCTGAAAAAAATGTAGTCAGTTAAATATGTAAAATTAGTGGAGAATTAATTGAGAATTGAGTGTTCATAAGCAGTTTAAAATATGAATTTATAACACGAGTCAAAATTGTCATTTAAAAGCATGTTTATAGTGTTTATGAAGTATCAGCATCAATGAAATACATGGAATTAATAATGCTAAATAAGAATCATTTACCTAATTCATTGGTCTTGGTTTCATGATATTTTACCTTTTTGATTCACTAATATTAAGTTGCTATCAATTATATACAGTTATTATTACACGTACCTTGCAAAAGACCATTATTGTTATTATAAAGTATCTTCTAGTTTATTTTCAAAATAAGATGGTTGATATTTCCAAAGTGGTATAAATGCAATTCCTGTCTCAGCAAGCCTTGAGTGAACTGCTGCACTGCATCTGAAAAAAATGTAGTCAGTTAAATATGTAAAATTAGTGGAGAATTAATTGAGAATTGAGTGTTTCATAAGCATTTAAAAAAATGAATTTATAAGACGAGTCAAAATTATCATATAAAAGCATATTTATAGTGTTTATGAAGTATCAGCATCAATGAAATACATGAAAGTTAATAATGCTAAAAAAGAATCATTTACTTAATCCAATTGTCACTACTACAACACCATAAGGAGAACGAAAATAATTCTATAACAACTAGTGCGTGGACAACACTGGATAATTTAGAAATTGAAACAATCAAAACAAAACTAACAGACAACATTCATTTTAATACAAAATAATTGAAAACTATTTACAGTTGAAACTTTAACACAAGTACGAATGTAAACTGTAAAAAGATACGAATTTAAGCATAAACAGATGATAACAAATAATAATTATGATAAGCCATAAAAGATTGTACAAATTAACAGAATGTTTTGTACTTTTAAAAAAGAATACACTTGTACAATAACTGAAAAATACCCGTTTTCCATATGAATTTGATGATAATTTTTCAATGATAAATTTAAATCATTTTCTTAATGCATTGGTCGAGGATCAGACACTGACTTGTGTTAACTTCGGGCGTAAAATATGAACAATTCGTTGATATTATAAATATTCTTTCGTAAATGTACAAGACATTCGGTCAAAAGCCTAATAAATATACCGCCCCACACCGGACAGCAGTGGAACGGTGAACGGCACACAACCAACTAGATTCTTCCTGTGGCAGGTCAGCCGTCGACCAAGGTATGGGGAACCTCCCGCCCTCTGTTGGTGTTAATATCCACTTAATGATTAATTCTTCTATAAACAGTTGAAAATGTGAATTTGTAATTTTTATCAAAATTATCATTTATGTATAGTCTAAATAAAAGATTTTTATAGCATAGGTAAATAAGAAAAATAAAATTACAAGCTAAAAGTGTTTACTAATCTTTTATTCATATATATAACAAATAACAATTGTTTTACAACTATTAATTTATTATCAATTATATTCAATAACCATTACACACACATTGCATAAATCCAATATTATTATCAGTATCTTCTAGTTTATTTTCAAAATAAGATGTTGATACTTTCCCAAAGTGGTATGAATGCAAATTTCTGTCTCAGCAAGCCTTGGGTGAACTGCTGCACTGCAATCTGAAAAAATGTAGTCAGTTAAATTTGTAAGATTGGTGGAGAATTAATTGAGAAATGAGTGTTTCATAAGCAGTTTAAAATATGAATTTATAACACGAGACAAAATTGTCATTTAAAAGCATGTTTATAGTGTTTATGAAGTAACAGCATCAATGAATTACATGGAAGTTAATAAAGTTAAATAAGATCATTTACATAATTTAATGGTGTTGGTTTCATGTCAATTAATTGAGAATTGAGTGTTTCATAAGCCATAAAAAATTTGAATTTTAATATACTCCAAATTATCATATAAAAACAAGTTTATAGAGTTTATGAAACATTGGCTTAAATGTAATGTATGAAAGTAATTAATGCTAAATAAGAAACATATTCTCTTTCTAGTGGTGAAGGTTTCAAGGTACTAACATGAGAATTGAGTATTTTATAAGCAATTAAAAAAATGAATTTTTAATATACTCCATAATTATCATATAAAAACAAGTTTTATAGAGTTTATGAAACATTGGCATTAATGAAATGTATGATAGTTATTAATGCTAAATAAGAAACATATTCTCTTTCTAGTGGTCAAACTTTCAAGACACTAATTGAGAATTGAGTATTTCATAAGCCATAAAAAATTTGAATTTTAATTTACATTAATAAATCATATAAAAACATGTTTTATTGAGTTTATGAAACATTGGCTTAATCTAATGTATGAAAGTAAATAATGCTAAATCAGATCCAATTCTCTTTCTAGTGGTCAAGGTTTCAAGATACTAACATGAGAAT
This sequence comes from Rhopalosiphum maidis, assembly GCF_003676215.2. Classification (NCBI taxonomy): domain Eukaryota; kingdom Metazoa; phylum Arthropoda; class Insecta; order Hemiptera; family Aphididae; genus Rhopalosiphum; species Rhopalosiphum maidis. The sequence continues at coordinate 74,419,650 of NC_040879.1, forward strand.
TGAGTGTTTCATAAGCCATATAAAATTTGAATTTTTAATATACTCCAAATTATCATATAAAAACAAGTTTTATAGATTTTATGAAACTTGGCATAATGAAATGTATGAACGTAATTAATGCTAAATAAGAAACATATTCTCTTTCTAGTGGTGAAGGTTTCAAGATACTAACATGAGAATTGAGTATTTTAGAAGCAATTAAAAAAATGAATTTGTCACATACTTCAAATTTACCTATATAAAAATACATTTTTTATAGAGTTATGAACATTGGCTTAAATGTACTGTAATGAAGTAATTAATGCTAAATTAGATCCAATTTCTCTCTTCTAGTGGTCAGGTTTCAAGATACTAACATGAGATTGATTGTTTCATAATCCATCTAAAATTTGAATTTTTAATATACTCCAAAATATCATATAAAAACAAGTTTTATAGATGTTTATTAGATACATTGGGCATAAATGAAATGTATGATACTTATATTGCTAAATAGAACCATTTTCTCAATCTTGTGGTCAGGTTTCAAGGTACTAACATGAGAATTGAGTATTTATAAGAATTATAAAAACATGTTTTAATAGAGTTTATATTGAGAACATTGGCTGAAATGTATGTATGAAAGTATTAATGCTAAATTAGATCCATTTTCTTCTTTCTCTAGTGGTCAAGTTTCAAGTCAAGATCTAATATGAGAATTGAGTGTTTCATAAGCCATCTAAAATTTGAATTTTTAATATACTCCAAAATTAATCATATAAAAAGTATTTATTAGAGTTTATTGAAGTATCAGATCAACAAAAATACATGGAAGTTAATAATGCTAAATAAGAATCATTTACTTAATTCATTGGTCTTGTTTCATGATACTAATTTTTTGTTTCACTAGTATTAATTTGCTATCAATTATATTCAATAACCATTACACACACATTGCATAAATCCAGTATTATTATCAATATCTTCTAGTTTTTTTTCAAAATAAGATGTTGATACTTTCCCAAAGTGGTATGATGCAAATTCCTGTCTCAGCAAGCCTTGAGTGAACTGCTGCACTGCAATCTGAAAAAAATGTAGTCAGTTAAATATGTAAAATTAGTGGAGAATTAATTGAGAATTGAGTGTTTCATAAGCAGTTTAAAATATGAATTTATAACACGAGTCAAAATTGTCATTTAAAAGCATGTTTATAGTGTTTATGAAGTATCAGCATCAATGAAATACATGGAATTAATAATGCTAAATAAGAATCATTTACCTAATTCATTGGTCTTGGTTTCATGATATTTACTTTTGATTCACTAATATTAAGTTGCTATCAATTATATACAGTTATTATTACACGTACCTTGCAAAAGACCATTATTGTTATTATAAGTATCTTCTAGTTTATTTTCAAAATAAGATGTTGATATTTTCCAAAGTGGTATAAATGCAAATTCCTGTCTCAGCAAGCCTTGAGTGAACTGCTGCACTGCAATCTGAAAAAAATGTAGTCAGTTAAATATGTAAAATTAGTGGAGAATTAATTGAGAATTGAGTGTTTCATAAGCAGTTAAAAAAATGAATTTATAAGACGAGTCAAAATTATCATATAAAAGCATATTTATAGTGTTTATGAAGTATCAGCATCAATGAAATACATGAAAGTTAATAATGCTAAAAAAGAATCATTTACTTAATCCAATTGTCACTACTACACACCATAAGGAGAACGAAAATAATTCTATAACAACTAGTGCGTGGACAACACTGGATAATTTAGAAATTGAAACAATCAAACAAAAACTAACAGACAACATTCATTTTTAATACAAAATAATTGAAAACTATTTACAGTTGAAACTTTAACACAAGTACGAATGTAAAACTGTAAAAAGATACGAAATTTAAGCATAAACAGATGATAACAAATAATAATTATGATAAGCCATAAAGATTGTACAAATTAACAGAATGTTTTGTACTTTTAAAAAAGAATACACTTGTACAATAACTGAAAAATACCCGTTTTCCATATGAATTTGATGATAATTTTTCAATGATAAATTTAAATCATTTTCTTAATGCATTGGTCGAGGATCAGGACACTGACTTGTGTTAACTTCGGGCGTAAAATATGAACAATTCGTTGATATTATAAATATTCTTTCGTAAATGTACAAGACATTCGGTCAAAAGCCTAATAAATATACCGCCCCACACCGGACAGCAGTGGAACGGTGAACGGCACACAACCAACTAGATTCTTCCTGTGGCAGGTCAGCCGTCGACCAAGGTATGGGGAACCTCCCGCCCTCTGTTGGTGTTAATATCCACTTAATGATTAATTCTTCTATAAACAGTTGAAAATGTGAATTTGTAATTTTTATCAAAATTATCATTTATGTATAGTCTAAATAAAAGATTTTTATAGCATAGGTAAATAAGAAAAATAAAAATTACAAGCTAAAAGTGTTTACTAATCTTTTATTCATATATATAACAAATAACAATTGTTTTACAACTATTAATTTATTATCAATTATATTCAATAACCATTACACACACATTGCATAAATCCAATATTATTATCAGTATCTTCTAGTTTATTTTCAAAATAAGATGTTGATACTTTCCCAAAGTGGTATGAATGCAAATTTCTGTCTCAGCAAGCCTTGGGTGAACTGCTGCACTGCAATCTGAAAAAATGTAGTCAGTTAAATTTGTAAGATTGGTGGAGAATTAATTGAGAAATGAGTGTTTCATAAGCAGTTTAAAATATGAATTTATAACACGAGACAAAATTGTCATTTAAAAGCATGTTTATAGTGTTTATGAAGTAACAGCATCAATGAATTACATGGAAGTTAATAAAGTTAAATAAGAATCATTTACATAATTTAATGGTGTTGGTTTCATGTCAATTAATTGAGAATTGAGTGTTTCATAAGCCATAAAAAATTTGAATTTTTAATATACTCCAAAATTATCATATAAAACAAGTTTTATAGAGTTTATGAAACATTGGCTTAAATGTAATGTATGAAAGTAATTAATGCTAAATAAGAAACATATTCTCTTTCTAGTGGTGAAGGTTTCAAGGTACTAACATGAGAATTGAGTATTTTATAAGCAATTAAAAAAATGAATTTTTAATATACTCCATAATTATCATATAAAAACAAGTTTTATAGAGTTTATGAAACATTGGCATTAATGAAATGTATGATAGTTATTAATGCTAAATAGAAACATATTCTCTTTCTAGTGGTGAAGGTTTCAAGGTACTAACATGAGAATTGAGTATTTTATAAGCAATTAAAAAATGAATTTTTAATATACTCCATAATTATCATATAAAAACAAGTTTTATAGAGTTTATGAAACATTGGCATTAATGAAATGTATGATAGTTATTAATGCTAAATAAGAAACAAATTCTCTTTCTAGTGGTCAAACTTTCAAGACACTAATTGAGAATTGAGTATTTCATAAGCCATAAAAAATTTGAATTTGTAATTTACATTAATATAATCATATAAAAACATGTTTTATTGAGTTTATGAAACATTGGCTTAAATCTAATGTATGAAAGTAATTAATGCTAAATAAGAAACATATTCTCTTTCTAGTGGTGAAGGTTTCAAGGTACTAACATGAGAATTGAGTATTTTATAAGCAATTAAAAAAATGAATTTTTAATATACTCCAAAATTATCATATAAAAACAAGTTTTATAGAGTTTATGAAACATTGGCATAAATGAAATGTATGAAAGTAATTAATGCTAAATAAGAAACATATTCTCTTTCTAGTGGTGAAGGTTTCAAGATACTAACATGAGAATTGAGTATTTTAGAAGCAATTAAAAAATGAATTTGTAAAATACGTCAAATTTACCATATAAAAACATGTTTTATAGAGTTTATGAAACATTGGCTTAAATGTAATGTATGAAAGTAATTAATGCTAAATTAGATCCAATTTCTCTTTCTAGTGGTCAAGGTTTCAAGATACTAACATGAGAATTGAGTGTTTCATAAGCCATATAAAATTTGAATTTTTAATATACTCCAAAATTATCATATAAAAACAAGTTTTATAGAGTTTATGATACATTGGCATAAATGAAATGTATGATACTTATTATTGCTAAATTAGAACCATTTTCTCAATCTTGTGGTCAAGGTTTCAAGGTACTAACATGAGAATTGAGTATTTTATAAGCAATTAAAAAAATGAATTTGTAAAATACGCCAAATTTACCATATAAAACATGTTTTATAGTGTTTATGAAGTATCAGCATCAACAAAAATACATGGAAGTTAATAATGCTAAATAAGAATCATTTACTTAATTCATTGGTCTTTGTTTCATGATACTAATTTTTTGTTTCACTAGTATTAATTTGCTATCAATTATATTCAATAACCATTACACACACATTGCATAAATCCAGTATTATTATCAATATCTTCTAGTTTTTTTTCAAAATAAGATGTTGATACTTTCCCAAAGTGGTATGAATGCAAATTCCTGTCTCAGCAAGCCTTGAGTGAACTGCTGCACTGCAATCTGAAAAAAATGTAGTCAGTTAAATATGTAAAATTAGTGGAGAATTAATTGAGAATTGAGTGTTTCATAAGCAGTTTAAAATATGAATTTATAACACGAGTCAAAATTGTCATTTAAAAGCATGTTTATAGTGTTTATGAAGTATCAGCATCAATGAAATACATGGAATTAATAATGCTAAATAAGAATCATTTACCTAATTCATTGGTCTTGGTTTCATGATATTTACTTTTTGATTCACTAATATTAAGTTGCTATCAATTATATACAGTTATTATTACACGTACCTTGCAAAAGACCATTATTGTTATTATAAGTATCTTCTAGTTTATTTTCAAAATAAGATGTTGATATTTTCCAAAGTGGTATAAATGCAAATTCCTGTCTCAGCAAGCCTTGAGTGAACTGCTGCACTGCAATCTGAAAAAATGTAGTCAGTTAAATATGTAAAATTAGTGGAGAATTAATTGAGAATTGAGTGTTTCATAAGCAGTTAAAAAAATGAATTTATAAGACGAGTCAAAATTATCATATAAAAGCATATTTATAGTGTTTATGAAGTATCAGCATCAATGAAATACATGAAAGTTAATAATGCTAAAAAAGAATCATTTACTTAATCCAATTGTCACTACTACACACCATAAGGAGAACGAAAATAATTCTATAACAACTAGTGCGTGGACAACACTGGATAATTTAGAAATTGAAACAATCAAAACAAAAACTAACAGACAACATTCATTTTTAATACAAAATAATTGAAAACTATTTACAGTTGAAACTTTAACACAAGTACGAATGTAAAACTGTAAAAAGATACGAAATTTAAGCATAAACAGATGATAACAAATAATAATTATGATAAGCCATAAAAGATTGTACAAATTAACAGAATGTTTTGTACTTTTAAAAAAGAATACACTTGTACAATAACTGAAAAATACCCGTTTTCCATATGAATTTGATGATAATTTTTCAATGATAAATTTAAATCATTTTCTTAATGCATTGGTCGAGGATCAGGACACTGACTTGTGTTAACTTCGGGCGTAAAATATGAACAATTCGTTGATATTATAAATATTCTTTCGTAAATGTACAAGACATTCGGTCAAAAGCCTAATAAATATACCGCCCCACACCGGACAGCAGTGGAACGGTGAACGGCACACAACCAACTAGATTCTTCCTGTGGCAGGTCAGCCGTCGACCAAGGTATGGGGAACCTCCCGCCCTCTGTTGGTGTTAATATCCACTTAATGATTAATTCTTCTATAAACAGTTGAAAATGTGAATTTGTAATTTTTATCAAAATTATCATTTATGTATAGTCTAAATAAAAGATTTTTATAGCATAGGTAAATAAGAAAAATAAAAATTACAAGCTAAAAGTGTTTACTAATCTTTTATTCATATATATAACAAATAACAATTGTTTTACAACTATTAATTTATTATCAATTATATTCAATAACCATTACACACACATTGCATAAATCCAATATTATTATCAGTATCTTCTAGTTTATTTTCAAAATAAGATGTTGATACTTTCCCAAAGTGGTATGAATGCAAATTTCTGTCTCAGCAAGCCTTGGGTGAACTGCTGCACTGCAATCTGAAAAAATGTAGTCAGTTAAATTTGTAAGATTGGTGGAGAATTAATTGAGAAATGAGTGTTTCATAAGCAGTTTAAAATATGAATTTATAACACGAGACAAAATTGTCATTTAAAAGCATGTTTATAGTGTTTATGAAGTAACAGCATCAATGAATTACATGGAAGTTAATAAAGTTAAATAAGAATCATTTACATAATTTAATGGTGTTGGTTTCATGTCAATTAATTGAGAATTGAGTGTTTCATAAGCCATAAAAAATTTGAATTTTTAATATACTCCAAAATTATCATATAAAAACAAGTTTTATAGAGTTTATGAAACATTGGCTTAAATGTAATGTATGAAAGTAATTAATGCTAAATAAGAAACATATTCTCTTTCTAGTGGTGAAGGTTTCAAGGTACTAACATGAGAATTGAGTATTTTATAAGCAATTAAAAAATGAATTTTTAATATACTCCATAATTATCATATAAAAACAAGTTTTATAGAGTTTATGAAACATTGGCATTAATGAAATGTATGATAGTTATTAATGCTAAATAAGAAACATATTCTCTTTCTAGTGGTGAAGGTTTCAAGGTACTAACATGAGAATTGAGTATTTTATAAGCAATTAAAAAAATGAATTTTTAATATACTCCATAATTATCATATAAAAACAAGTTTTATAGAGTTTATGAAACATTGGCATTAATGAAATGTATGATAGTTATTAATGCTAAATAAGAAACAAATTCTCTTTCTAGTGGTCAAACTTTCAAGACACTAAATTGAGAATTGAGTATTTCATAAGCCATAAAAAATTTGAATTTGTAATTTACATTAATATAATCATATAAAAACATGTTTTATTGAGTTTATGAAACATTGGCTTAAATCTAATGTATGAAAGTAATTAATGCTAAATAAGAAACATATTCTCTTTCTAGTGGTGAAGGTTTCAAGGTACTAACATGAGAATTGAGTATTTTATAAGCAATTAAAAAAATGAATTTTTAATATACTCCAAAATTATCATATAAAAACAAGTTTTATAGAGTTTATGAAACATTGGCATAAATGAAATGTATGAAAGTAATTAATGCTAAATAAGAAACATATTCTCTTTCTAGTGGTGAAGGTTTCAAGATACTAACATGAGAATTGAGTATTTTAGAAGCAATTAAAAAATGAATTTGTAAAATACGTCAAATTTACCATATAAAAACATGTTTTATAGAGTTTATGAAACATTGGCTTAAATGTAATGTATGAAAGTAATTAATGCTAAATTAGATCCAATTTCTCTTTCTAGTGGTCAAGGTTTCAAGATACTAACATGAGAATTGAGTGTTTCATAAGCCATATAAAATTTGAATTTTTAATAACTCCAAATTATCATATAAAAACAAGTTTTATAGAGTTTATGATACATTGGCATAAATGAATGTATGATACTTATTATTGCTAATTAGAACCATTTCTCAATCTTGTGGTCAAGGTTCAAGGTACTAACATGAGAATTGAGTATTTTATAAGCAATTAAAAAATGAATTTGTAAAATACGCCAAATTTACCATATAACAACATGTTTTATAGTGTTTATGAAGTATCAGCATCAACAAAAATACATGGAAGTTAATAATGCTAAATAAGAATCATTTACTTAATTCATTGGTCTTTGTTTCATGATACTAATTTTTTGTTTCACTAGTATTAATTTGCTATCAATTATATTCAATAACCATTACACACACATTGCATAAATCCAGTATTATTATCAATATCTTCTAGTTTTTTTCAAAATAAGATGTTGATACTTCCCAAAGTGGTATGAATGCAAATTCCTGTCTCAGCAAGCCTTGAGTGAACTGCTGCACTGCAATCTGAAAAAATGTAGTCAGTTAAATATGTAAAATTAGTGGAGAATTAATTGAGAATTGAGTGTTTCATAAGCAGTTTAAAATATGAATTTATAACACGAGTCAAAATTGTCATTTAAAAGCATGTTTATAGTGTTTATGAAGTATCAGCATCAATGAAATACATGGAATTAATAATGCTAAATAAGAATCATTTACCTAATTCATTGGTCTTGGTTTCATGATATTTACTTTTTGATTCACTAATATTAAGTTGCTATCAATTATATACAGTTATTATTACACGTACCTTGCAAAAGACCATTATTGTTATTATAAGTATCTTCTAGTTTATTTTCAAAATAAGATGTTGATATTTTCCAAAGTGGTATAAATGCAAATTCCTGTCTCAGCAAGCCTTGAGTGAACTGCTGCACTGCAATCTGAAAAAAATGTAGTCAGTTAAATATGTAAAATTAGTGGAGAATTAATTGAGAATTGAGTGTTTCATAAGCAGTTAAAAAAATGAATTTATAAGACGAGTCAAAATTATCATATAAAAGCATATTTATAGTGTTTATGAAGTATCAGCATCAATGAAATACATGAAAGTTAATAATGCTAAAAAAGAATCATTTACTTAATCCAATTGTCACTACTACACACCATAAGGAGAACGAAAATAATTCTATAACAACTAGTGCGTGGACAACACTGGATAATTTAGAAATTGAAACAATCAAAACAAAAACTAACAGACAACATTCATTTTTAATACAAAATAATTGAAAACTATTTACAGTTGAAACTTTAACACAAGTACGAATGTAAAACTGTAAAAAGATACGAAATTTAAGCATAAACAGATGATAACAAATAATAATTATGATAAGCCATAAAAGATTGTACAAATTAACAGAATGTTTTGTACTTTTAAAAAAGAATACACTTGTACAATAACTGAAAAATACCCGTTTTCCATATGAATTTGATGATAATTTTTCAATGATAAATTTAAATCATTTTCTTAATGCATTGGTCGAGGATCAGGACACTGACTTGTGTTAACTTCGGGCGTAAAATATGAACAATTCGTTGATATTATAAATATTCTTTCGTAAATGTACAAGACATTCGGTCAAAAGCCTAATAAATATACCGCCCCACACCGGACAGCAGTGGAACGGTGAACGGCACACAACCAACTAGATTCTTCCTGTGGCAGGTCAGCCGTCGACCAAGGTATGGGGAACCTCCCGCCCTCTGTTGGTGTTAATATCCACTTAATGATTAATTCTTCTATAAACAGTTGAAAATGTGAATTTGTAATTTTTATCAAAATTATCATTTATGTATAGTCTAAATAAAAGATTTTTATAGCATAGGTAAATAAGAAAAATAAAAATTACAAGCTAAAAGTGTTTACTAATCTTTTATTCATATATATAACAAATAACAATTGTTTTACAACTATTAATTTATTATCAATTATATTCAATAACCATTACACACACATTGCATAAATCCAATATTATTATCAGTATCTTCTAGTTTATTTTCAAAATAAGATGTTGATACTTTCCCAAAGTGGTATGAATGCAAATTTCTGTCTCAGCAAGCCTTGGGTGAACTGCTGCACTGCAATCTGAAAAAATGTAGTCAGTTAAATTTGTAAGATTGGTGGAGAATTAATTGAGAAATGAGTGTTTCATAAGCAGTTTAAAATATGAATTTATAACACGAGACAAAATTGTCATTTAAAAGCATGTTTATAGTGTTTATGAAGTAACAGCATCAATGAATTACATGGAAGTTAATAAAGTTAAATAAGAATCATTTACATAATTTAATGGTGTTGGTTTCATGTCAATTAATTGAGAATTGAGTGTTTCATAAGCCATAAAAAATTTGAATTTTTAATATACTCCAAAATTATCATATAAAAACAAGTTTTATAGAGTTTATGAAACATTGGCATTAATGTAATGTATGAAAGTAATTAATGCTAAATAAGAAACATATTCTCTTTCTAGTGGTGAAGGTTTCAAGGTACTAACATGAGAATTGAGTATTTTATAAGCAATTAAAAAAATGAATTTTTAATATACTCCATAATTATCATATAAAAACAAGTTTTATAGAGTTTATGAAACATTGGCATTAATGAAATGTATGATAGTTATTAATGCTAAATAAGAAACATATTCTCTTTCTAGTGGTGAAGGTTTCAAGGTACTAACATGAGAATTGAGTATTTTATAAGCAATTAAAAAAATGAATTTTTAATATACTCCATAATTATCATATAAAAACAAGTTTTATAGAGTTTATGAAACATTGGCATTAATGAAATGTATGATAGTTATTAATGCTAAATAAGAAACAAATTCTCTTTCTAGTGGTCAAACTTTCAAGACACTAAATTGAGAATTGAGTATTTCATAAGCCATAAAAAATTTGAATTTGTAATTTACATTAATATAATCATATAAAAACATGTTTTATTGAGTTTATGAAACATTGGCTTAAATCTAATGTATGAAAGTAATTAATGCTAAATAAGAAACATATTCTCTTTCTAGTGGTGAAGGTTTCAAGGTACTAACATGAGAATTGAGTATTTTATAAGCAATTAAAAAAATGAATTTTTAATATACTCCAAAATTATCATATAAAAACAAGTTTTATAGAGTTTATGAAACATTGGCATAAATGAAATGTATGAAAGTAATTAATGCTAAATAAGAAACATATTCTCTTTCTAGTGGTGAAGGTTTCAAGATACTAACATGAGAATTGAGTATTTTAGAAGCAATTAAAAAAATGAATTTGTAAAATACGTCAAATTTACCATATAAAAACATGTTTTATAGAGTTTATGAAACATTGGCTTAAATGTAATGTATGAAAGTAATTAATGCTAAATTAGATCCAATTTCTCTTTCTAGTGGTCAAGGTTTCAAGATACTAACATGAGAATTGAGTGTTTCATAAGCCATATAAAATTTGAATTTTTAATATACTCCAAAATTATCATATAAAAACAAGTTTTATAGAGTTTATGATACATTGGCATAAATGAAATGTATGATACTTATTATTGCTAAATTAGAACCATTTTCTCAATCTTGTGGTCAAGGTTTCAAGGTACTAACATGAGAATTGAGTATTTTATAAGCAATTAAAAAAATGAATTTGTAAAATACGCCAAATTTACCATATAAAAACATGTTTTATAGTGTTTATGAAGTATCAGCATCAACAAAAATACATGGAAGTTAATAATGCTAAATAAGAATCATTTACTTAATTCATTGGTCTTTGTTTCATGATACTAATTTTTTGTTTCACTAGTATTAATTTGCTATCAATTATATTCAATAACCATTACACACACATTGCATAAATCCAGTATTATTATCAATATCTTCTAGTTTTTTTTCAAAATAAGATGTTGATACTTTCCCAAAGTGGTATGAATGCAAATTCCTGTCTCAGCAAGCCTTGAGTGAACTGCTGCACTGCAATCTGAAAAAAATGTAGTCAGTTAAATATGTAAAATTAGTGGAGAATTAATTGAGAATTGAGTGTTTCATAAGCAGTTTAAAATATGAATTTATAACACGAGTCAAAATTGTCATTTAAAAGCATGTTTATAGTGTTTATGAAGTATCAGCATCAATGAAATACATGGAATTAATAATGCTAAATAAGAATCATTTACCTAATTCATTGGTCTTGGTTTCATGATATTTACTTTTTGATTCACTAATATTAAGTTGCTATCAATTATATACAGTTATTATTACACGTACCTTGCAAAAGACCATTATTGTTATTATAAGTATCTTCTAGTTTATTTTCAAAATAAGATGTTGATATTTTCCAAAGTGGTATAAATGCAAATTCCTGTCTCAGCAAGCCTTGAGTGAACTGCTGCACTGCAATCTGAAAAAAATGTAGTCAGTTAAATATGTAAAATTAGTGGAGAATTAATTGAGAATTGAGTGTTTCATAAGCAGTTAAAAAAATGAATTTATAAGACGAGTCAAAATTATCATATAAAAGCATATTTATAGTGTTTATGAAGTATCAGCATCAATGAAATACATGAAAGTTAATAATGCTAAAAAAGAATCATTTACTTAATCCAATTGTCACTACTACACACCATAAGGAGAACGAAAATAATTCTATAACAACTAGTGCGTGGACAACACTGGATAATTTAGAAATTGAAACAATCAAAACAAAAACTAACAGACAACATTCATTTTTAATACAAAATAATTGAAAACTATTTACAGTTGAAACTTTAACACAAGTACGAATGTAAAACTGTAAAAAGATACGAAATTTAAGCATAAACAGATGATAACAAATAATAATTATGATAAGCCATAAAAGATTGTACAAATTAACAGAATGTTTTGTACTTTTAAAAAAGAATACACTTGTACAATAACTGAAAAATACCCGTTTTCCATATGAATTTGATGATAATTTTTCAATGATAAATTTAAATCATTTTCTTAATGCATTGGTCGAGGATCAGGACACTGACTTGTGTTAACTTCGGGCGTAAAATATGAACAATTCGTTGATATTATAAATATTCTTTCGTAAATGTACAAGACATTCGGTCAAAAGCCTAATAAATATACCGCCCCACACCGGACAGCAGTGGAACGGTGAACGGCACACAACCAACTAGATTCTTCCTGTGGCAGGTCAGCCGTCGACCAAGGTATGGGGAACCTCCCGCCCTCTGTTGGTGTTAATATCCACTTAATGATTAATTCTTCTATAAACAGTTGAAAATGTGAATTTGTAATTTTTATCAAAATTATCATTTATGTATAGTCTAAATAAAAGATTTTTATAGCATAGGTAAATAAGAAAAATAAAAATTACAAGCTAAAAGTGTTTACTAATCTTTTATTCATATATATAACAAATAACAATTGTTTTACAACTATTAATTTATTATCAATTATATTCAATAACCATTACACACACATTGCATAAATCCAATATTATTATCAGTATCTTCTAGTTTATTTTCAAAATAAGATGTTGATACTTTCCCAAAGTGGTATGAATGCAAATTTCTGTCTCAGCAAGCCTTGGGTGAACTGCTGCACTGCAATCTGAAAAAATGTAGTCAGTTAAATTTGTAAGATTGGTGGAGAATTAATTGAGAAATGAGTGTTTCATAAGCAGTTTAAAATATGAATTTATAACACGAGACAAAATTGTCATTTAAAAGCATGTTTATAGTGTTTATGAAGTAACAGCATCAATGAATTACATGGAAGTTAATAAAGTTAAATAAGAATCATTTACATAATTTAATGGTGTTGGTTTCATGTCAATTAATTGAGAATTGAGTGTTTCATAAGCCATAAAAAATTTGAATTTTTAATATACTCCAAAATTATCATATAAAAACAAGTTTTATAGAGTTTATGAAACATTGGATTAATGAAATGTATGAAAGTAATTAATGCTAAATAAGAAACATATTCTCTTTCTAGTGGTGAAGGTTTCAAGGTACTAACATGAGAATTGAGTATTTTATAAGCAATTAAAAAAATGAATTTTTAATATACTCCATAATTATCATATAAAAACAAGTTTTATAGAGTTTATGAAACATTGGCATTAATGAAATGTATGATAGTTATTAATGCTAAATAAGAAACATATTCTCTTTCTAGTGGTGAAGGTTTCAAGGTACTAACATGAGAATTGAGTATTTTATAAGCAATTAAAAAAATGAATTTTTAATATACTCCATAATTATCATATAAAAACAAGTTTTATAGAGTTTATGAAACATTGGCATTAATGAAATGTATGATAGTTATTAATGCTAAATAAGAAACAAATTCTCTTTCTAGTGGTCAAACTTTCAAGACACTAAATTGAGAATTGAGTATTTCATAAGCCATAAAAAATTTGAATTTGTAATTTACATTAATATAATCATATAAAAACATGTTTTATTGAGTTTATGAAACATTGGCTTAAATCTAATGTATGAAAGTAATTAATGCTAAATAAGAAACATATTCTCTTTCTAGTGGTGAAGGTTTCAAGGTACTAACATGAGAATTGAGTATTTTATAAGCAATTAAAAAAATGAATTTTTAATATACTCCAAAATTATCATATAAAAACAAGTTTTATAGAGTTTATGAAACATTGGCATAAATGAAATGTATGAAAGTAATTAATGCTAAATAAGAAACATATTCTCTTTCTAGTGGTGAAGGTTTCAAGATACTAACATGAGAATTGAGTATTTTAGAAGCAATTAAAAAAATGAATTTGTAAAATACGTCAAATTTACCATATAAAAACATGTTTTATAGAGTTTATGAAACATTGGCTTAAATGTAATGTATGAAAGTAATTAATGCTAAATTAGATCCAATTTCTCTTTCTAGTGGTCAAGGTTTCAAGATACTAACATGAGAATTGAGTGTTTCATAAGCCATATAAAATTTGAATTTTTAATATACTCCAAAATTATCATATAAAAACAAGTTTTATAGAGTTTATGATACATTGGCATAAATGAAATGTATGATACTTATTATTGCTAAATTAGAACCATTTTCTCAATCTTGTGGTCAAGGTTTCAAGGTACTAACATGAGAATTGAGTATTTTATAAGCAATTAAAAAAATGAATTTGTAAAATACGCCAAATTTACCATATAAAAACATGTTTTATAGTGTTTATGAAGTATCAGCATCAACAAAAATACATGGAAGTTAATAATGCTAAATAAGAATCATTTACTTAATTCATTGGTCTTTGTTTCATGATACTAATTTTTTGTTTCACTAGTATTAATTTGCTATCAATTATATTCAATAACCATTACACACACATTGCATAAATCCAGTATTATTATCAATATCTTCTAGTTTTTTTTCAAAATAAGATGTTGATACTTTCCCAAAGTGGTATGAATGCAAATTCCTGTCTCAGCAAGCCTTGAGTGAACTGCTGCACTGCAATCTGAAAAAAATGTAGTCAGTTAAATATGTAAAATTAGTGGAGAATTAATTGAGAATTGAGTGTTTCATAAGCAGTTTAAAATATGAATTTATAACACGAGTCAAAATTGTCATTTAAAAGCATGTTTATAGTGTTTATGAAGTATCAGCATCAATGAAATACATGGAATTAATAATGCTAAATAAGAATCATTTACCTAATTCATTGGTCTTGGTTTCATGATATTTACTTTTTGATTCACTAATATTAAGTTGCTATCAATTATATACAGTTATTATTACACGTACCTTGCAAAAGACCATTATTGTTATTATAAGTATCTTCTAGTTTATTTTCAAAATAAGATGTTGATATTTTCCAAAGTGGTATAAATGCAAATTCCTGTCTCAGCAAGCCTTGAGTGAACTGCTGCACTGCAATCTGAAAAAAATGTAGTCAGTTAAATATGTAAAATTAGTGGAGAATTAATTGAGAATTGAGTGTTTCATAAGCAGTTAAAAAAATGAATTTATAAGACGAGTCAAAATTATCATATAAAAGCATATTTATAGTGTTTATGAAGTATCAGCATCAATGAAATACATGAAAGTTAATAATGCTAAAAAAGAATCATTTACTTAATCCAATTGTCACTACTACACACCATAAGGAGAACGAAAATAATTCTATAACAACTAGTGCGTGGACAACACTGGATAATTTAGAAATTGAAACAATCAAAACAAAAACTAACAGACAACATTCATTTTTAATACAAAATAATTGAAAACTATTTACAGTTGAAACTTTAACACAAGTACGAATGTAAAACTGTAAAAAGATACGAAATTTAAGCATAAACAGATGATAACAAATAATAATTATGATAAGCCATAAAAGATTGTACAAATTAACAGAATGTTTTGTACTTTTAAAAAAGAATACACTTGTACAATAACTGAAAAATACCCGTTTTCCATATGAATTTGATGATAATTTTTCAATGATAAATTTAAATCATTTTCTTAATGCATTGGTCGAGGATCAGGACACTGACTTGTGTTAACTTCGGGCGTAAAATATGAACAATTCGTTGATATTATAAATATTCTTTCGTAAATGTACAAGACATTCGGTCAAAAGCCTAATAAATATACCGCCCCACACCGGACAGCAGTGGAACGGTGAACGGCACACAACCAACTAGATTCTTCCTGTGGCAGGTCAGCCGTCGACCAAGGTATGGGGAACCTCCCGCCCTCTGTTGGTGTTAATATCCACTTAATGATTAATTCTTCTATAAACAGTTGAAAATGTGAATTTGTAATTTTTATCAAAATTATCATTTATGTATAGTCTAAATAAAAGATTTTTATAGCATAGGTAAATAAGAAAAATAAAAATTACAAGCTAAAAGTGTTTACTAATCTTTTATTCATATATATAACAAATAACAATTGTTTTACAACTATTAATTTATTATCAATTATATTCAATAACCATTACACACACATTGCATAAATCCAATATTATTATCAGTATCTTCTAGTTTATTTTCAAAATAAGATGTTGATACTTTCCCAAAGTGGTATGAATGCAAATTTCTGTCTCAGCAAGCCTTGGGTGAACTGCTGCACTGCAATCTGAAAAAATGTAGTCAGTTAAATTTGTAAGATTGGTGGAGAATTAATTGAGAAATGAGTGTTTCATAAGCAGTTTAAAATATGAATTTATAACACGAGACAAAATTGTCATTTAAAAGCATGTTTATAGTGTTTATGAAGTAACAGCATCAATGAATTACATGGAAGTTAATAAAGTTAAATAAGAATCATTTACATAATTTAATGGTGTTGGTTTCATGTCAATTAATTGAGAATTGAGTGTTTCATAAGCCATAAAAAATTTGAATTTTTAATATACTCCAAAATTATCATATAAAAACAAGTTTTATAGAGTTTATGAAACATTGGAATTAATGAAATGTATGATAGTTATTAATGCTAAATAAGAAACATATTCTCTTTCTAGTGGTGAAGGTTTCAAGGTACTAACATGAGAATTGAGTATTTTATAAGCAATTAAAAAAATGAATTTTTAATATACTCCATAATTATCATATAAAAACAAGTTTTATAGAGTTTATGAAACATTGGCATTAATGAAATGTATGATAGTTATTAATGCTAAATAAGAAACATATTCTCTTTCTAGTGGTGAAGGTTTCAAGGTACTAACATGAGAATTGAGTATTTTATAAGCAATTAAAAAAATGAATTTTTAATATACTCCATAATTATCATATAAAAACAAGTTTTATAGAGTTTATGAAACATTGGCATTAATGAAATGTATGATAGTTATTAATGCTAAATAAGAAACAAATTCTCTTTCTAGTGGTCAAACTTTCAAGACACTAAATTGAGAATTGAGTATTTCATAAGCCATAAAAAATTTGAATTTGTAATTTACATTAATATAATCATATAAAAACATGTTTTATTGAGTTTATGAAACATTGGCTTAAATCTAATGTATGAAAGTAATTAATGCTAAATAAGAAACATATTCTCTTTCTAGTGGTGAAGGTTTCAAGGTACTAACATGAGAATTGAGTATTTTATAAGCAATTAAAAAAATGAATTTTTAATATACTCCAAAATTATCATATAAAAACAAGTTTTATAGAGTTTATGAAACATTGGCATAAATGAAATGTATGAAAGTAATTAATGCTAAATAAGAAACATATTCTCTTTCTAGTGGTGAAGGTTTCAAGATACTAACATGAGAATTGAGTATTTTAGAAGCAATTAAAAAAATGAATTTGTAAAATACGTCAAATTTACCATATAAAAACATGTTTTATAGAGTTTATGAAACATTGGCTTAAATGTAATGTATGAAAGTAATTAATGCTAAATTAGATCCAATTTCTCTTTCTAGTGGTCAAGGTTTCAAGATACTAACATGAGAATTGAGTGTTTCATAAGCCATATAAAATTTGAATTTTTAATATACTCCAAAATTATCATATAAAAACAAGTTTTATAGAGTTTATGATACATTGGCATAAATGAAATGTATGATACTTATTATTGCTAAATTAGAACCATTTTCTCAATCTTGTGGTCAAGGTTTCAAGGTACTAACATGAGAATTGAGTATTTTATAAGCAATTAAAAAAATGAATTTGTAAAATACGCCAAATTTACCATATAAAAACATGTTTTATAGTGTTTATGAAGTATCAGCATCAACAAAAATACATGGAAGTTAATAATGCTAAATAAGAATCATTTACTTAATTCATTGGTCTTTGTTTCATGATACTAATTTTTTGTTTCACTAGTATTAATTTGCTATCAATTATATTCAATAACCATTACACACACATTGCATAAATCCAGTATTATTATCAATATCTTCTAGTTTTTTTTCAAAATAAGATGTTGATACTTTCCCAAAGTGGTATGAATGCAAATTCCTGTCTCAGCAAGCCTTGAGTGAACTGCTGCACTGCAATCTGAAAAAAATGTAGTCAGTTAAATATGTAAAATTAGTGGAGAATTAATTGAGAATTGAGTGTTTCATAAGCAGTTTAAAATATGAATTTATAACACGAGTCAAAATTGTCATTTAAAAGCATGTTTATAGTGTTTATGAAGTATCAGCATCAATGAAATACATGGAATTAATAATGCTAAATAAGAATCATTTACCTAATTCATTGGTCTTGGTTTCATGATATTTACTTTTTGATTCACTAATATTAAGTTGCTATCAATTATATACAGTTATTATTACACGTACCTTGCAAAAGACCATTATTGTTATTATAAGTATCTTCTAGTTTATTTTCAAAATAAGATGTTGATATTTTCCAAAGTGGTATAAATGCAAATTCCTGTCTCAGCAAGCCTTGAGTGAACTGCTGCACTGCAATCTGAAAAAAATGTAGTCAGTTAAATATGTAAAATTAGTGGAGAATTAATTGAGAATTGAGTGTTTCATAAGCAGTTAAAAAAATGAATTTATAAGACGAGTCAAAATTATCATATAAAAGCATATTTATAGTGTTTATGAAGTATCAGCATCAATGAAATACATGAAAGTTAATAATGCTAAAAAAGAATCATTTACTTAATCCAATTGTCACTACTACACACCATAAGGAGAACGAAAATAATTCTATAACAACTAGTGCGTGGACAACACTGGATAATTTAGAAATTGAAACAATCAAAACAAAAACTAACAGACAACATTCATTTTTAATACAAAATAATTGAAAACTATTTACAGTTGAAACTTTAACACAAGTACGAATGTAAAACTGTAAAAAGATACGAAATTTAAGCATAAACAGATGATAACAAATAATAATTATGATAAGCCATAAAAGATTGTACAAATTAACAGAATGTTTTGTACTTTTAAAAAAGAATACACTTGTACAATAACTGAAAAATACCCGTTTTCCATATGAATTTGATGATAATTTTTCAATGATAAATTTAAATCATTTTCTTAATGCATTGGTCGAGGATCAGGACACTGACTTGTGTTAACTTCGGGCGTAAAATATGAACAATTCGTTGATATTATAAATATTCTTTCGTAAATGTACAAGACATTCGGTCAAAAGCCTAATAAATATACCGCCCCACACCGGACAGCAGTGGAACGGTGAACGGCACACAACCAACTAGATTCTTCCTGTGGCAGGTCAGCCGTCGACCAAGGTATGGGGAACCTCCCGCCCTCTGTTGGTGTTAATATCCACTTAATGATTAATTCTTCTATAAACAGTTGAAAATGTGAATTTGTAATTTTTATCAAAATTATCATTTATGTATAGTCTAAATAAAAGATTTTTATAGCATAGGTAAATAAGAAAAATAAAAATTACAAGCTAAAAGTGTTTACTAATCTTTTATTCATATATATAACAAATAACAATTGTTTTACAACTATTAATTTATTATCAATTATATTCAATAACCATTACACACACATTGCATAAATCCAATATTATTATCAGTATCTTCTAGTTTATTTTCAAAATAAGATGTTGATACTTTCCCAAAGTGGTATGAATGCAAATTTCTGTCTCAGCAAGCCTTGGGTGAACTGCTGCACTGCAATCTGAAAAAATGTAGTCAGTTAAATTTGTAAGATTGGTGGAGAATTAATTGAGAAATGAGTGTTTCATAAGCAGTTTAAAATATGAATTTATAACACGAGACAAAATTGTCATTTAAAAGCATGTTTATAGTGTTTATGAAGTAACAGCATCAATGAATTACATGGAAGTTAATAAAGTTAAATAAGAATCATTTACATAATTTAATGGTGTTGGTTTCATGTCAATTAATTGAGAATTGAGTGTTTCATAAGCCATAAAAAATTTGAATTTTTAATATACTCCAAAATTATCATATAAAAACAAGTTTTATAGAGTTTATGAAACATTGGAATTAATGAAATGTATGATAGTTATTAATGCTAAATAAGAAACATATTCTCTTTCTAGTGGTGAAGGTTTCAAGGTACTAACATGAGAATTGAGTATTTTATAAGCAATTAAAAAAATGAATTTTTAATATACTCCATAATTATCATATAAAAACAAGTTTTATAGAGTTTATGAAACATTGGCATTAATGAAATGTATGATAGTTATTAATGCTAAATAAGAAACATATTCTCTTTCTAGTGGTGAAGGTTTCAAGGTACTAACATGAGAATTGAGTATTTTATAAGCAATTAAAAAAATGAATTTTTAATATACTCCATAATTATCATATAAAAACAAGTTTTATAGAGTTTATGAAACATTGGCATTAATGAAATGTATGATAGTTATTAATGCTAAATAAGAAACAAATTCTCTTTCTAGTGGTCAAACTTTCAAGACACTAAATTGAGAATTGAGTATTTCATAAGCCATAAAAAATTTGAATTTGTAATTTACATTAATATAATCATATAAAAACATGTTTTATTGAGTTTATGAAACATTGGCTTAAATCTAATGTATGAAAGTAATTAATGCTAAATAAGAAACATATTCTCTTTCTAGTGGTGAAGGTTTCAAGGTACTAACATGAGAATTGAGTATTTTATAAGCAATTAAAAAAATGAATTTTTAATATACTCCAAAATTATCATATAAAAACAAGTTTTATAGAGTTTATGAAACATTGGCATAAATGAAATGTATGAAAGTAATTAATGCTAAATAAGAAACATATTCTCTTTCTAGTGGTGAAGGTTTCAAGATACTAACATGAGAATTGAGTATTTTAGAAGCAATTAAAAAAATGAATTTGTAAAATACGTCAAATTTACCATATAAAAACATGTTTTATAGAGTTTATGAAACATTGGCTTAAATGTAATGTATGAAAGTAATTAATGCTAAATTAGATCCAATTTCTCTTTCTAGTGGTCAAGGTTTCAAGATACTAACATGAGAATTGAGTGTTTCATAAGCCATATAAAATTTGAATTTTTAATATACTCCAAAATTATCATATAAAAACAAGTTTTATAGAGTTTATGATACATTGGCATAAATGAAATGTATGATACTTATTATTGCTAAATTAGAACCATTTTCTCAATCTTGTGGTCAAGGTTTCAAGGTACTAACATGAGAATTGAGTATTTTATAAGCAATTAAAAAAATGAATTTGTAAAATACGCCAAATTTACCATATAAAAACATGTTTTATAGTGTTTATGAAGTATCAGCATCAACAAAAATACATGGAAGTTAATAATGCTAAATAAGAATCATTTACTTAATTCATTGGTCTTTGTTTCATGATACTAATTTTTTGTTTCACTAGTATTAATTTGCTATCAATTATATTCAATAACCATTACACACACATTGCATAAATCCAGTATTATTATCAATATCTTCTAGTTTTTTTTCAAAATAAGATGTTGATACTTTCCCAAAGTGGTATGAATGCAAATTCCTGTCTCAGCAAGCCTTGAGTGAACTGCTGCACTGCAATCTGAAAAAAATGTAGTCAGTTAAATATGTAAAATTAGTGGAGAATTAATTGAGAATTGAGTGTTTCATAAGCAGTTTAAAATATGAATTTATAACACGAGTCAAAATTGTCATTTAAAAGCATGTTTATAGTGTTTATGAAGTATCAGCATCAATGAAATACATGGAATTAATAATGCTAAATAAGAATCATTTACCTAATTCATTGGTCTTGGTTTCATGATATTTACTTTTTGATTCACTAATATTAAGTTGCTATCAATTATATACAGTTATTATTACACGTACCTTGCAAAAGACCATTATTGTTATTATAAGTATCTTCTAGTTTATTTTCAAAATAAGATGTTGATATTTTCCAAAGTGGTATAAATGCAAATTCCTGTCTCAGCAAGCCTTGAGTGAACTGCTGCACTGCAATCTGAAAAAAATGTAGTCAGTTAAATATGTAAAATTAGTGGAGAATTAATTGAGAATTGAGTGTTTCATAAGCAGTTAAAAAAATGAATTTATAAGACGAGTCAAAATTATCATATAAAAGCATATTTATAGTGTTTATGAAGTATCAGCATCAATGAAATACATGAAAGTTAATAATGCTAAAAAAGAATCATTTACTTAATCCAATTGTCACTACTACACACCATAAGGAGAACGAAAATAATTCTATAACAACTAGTGCGTGGACAACACTGGATAATTTAGAAATTGAAACAATCAAAACAAAAACTAACAGACAACATTCATTTTTAATACAAAATAATTGAAAACTATTTACAGTTGAAACTTTAACACAAGTACGAATGTAAAACTGTAAAAAGATACGAAATTTAAGCATAAACAGATGATAACAAATAATAATTATGATAAGCCATAAAAGATTGTACAAATTAACAGAATGTTTTGTACTTTTAAAAAAGAATACACTTGTACAATAACTGAAAAATACCCGTTTTCCATATGAATTTGATGATAATTTTTCAATGATAAATTTAAATCATTTTCTTAATGCATTGGTCGAGGATCAGGACACTGACTTGTGTTAACTTCGGGCGTAAAATATGAACAATTCGTTGATATTATAAATATTCTTTCGTAAATGTACAAGACATTCGGTCAAAAGCCTAATAAATATACCGCCCCACACCGGACAGCAGTGGAACGGTGAACGGCACACAACCAACTAGATTCTTCCTGTGGCAGGTCAGCCGTCGACCAAGGTATGGGGAACCTCCCGCCCTCTGTTGGTGTTAATATCCACTTAATGATTAATTCTTCTATAAACAGTTGAAAATGTGAATTTGTAATTTTTATCAAAATTATCATTTATGTATAGTCTAAATAAAAGATTTTTATAGCATAGGTAAATAAGAAAAATAAAAATTACAAGCTAAAAGTGTTTACTAATCTTTTATTCATATATATAACAAATAACAATTGTTTTACAACTATTAATTTATTATCAATTATATTCAATAACCATTACACACACATTGCATAAATCCAATATTATTATCAGTATCTTCTAGTTTATTTTCAAAATAAGATGTTGATACTTTCCCAAAGTGGTATGAATGCAAATTTCTGTCTCAGCAAGCCTTGGGTGAACTGCTGCACTGCAATCTGAAAAAATGTAGTCAGTTAAATTTGTAAGATTGGTGGAGAATTAATTGAGAAATGAGTGTTTCATAAGCAGTTTAAAATATGAATTTATAACACGAGACAAAATTGTCATTTAAAAGCATGTTTATAGTGTTTATGAAGTAACAGCATCAATGAATTACATGGAAGTTAATAAAGTTAAATAAGAATCATTTACATAATTTAATGGTGTTGGTTTCATGTCAATTAATTGAGAATTGAGTGTTTCATAAGCCATAAAAAATTTGAATTTTTAATATACTCCAAAATTATCATATAAAAACAAGTTTTATAGAGTTTATGAAACATTGGAATTAATGAAATGTATGATAGTTATTAATGCTAAATAAGAAACATATTCTCTTTCTAGTGGTGAAGGTTTCAAGGTACTAACATGAGAATTGAGTATTTTATAAGCAATTAAAAAAATGAATTTTTAATATACTCCATAATTATCATATAAAAACAAGTTTTATAGAGTTTATGAAACATTGGCATTAATGAAATGTATGATAGTTATTAATGCTAAATAAGAAACATATTCTCTTTCTAGTGGTGAAGGTTTCAAGGTACTAACATGAGAATTGAGTATTTTATAAGCAATTAAAAAAATGAATTTTTAATATACTCCATAATTATCATATAAAAACAAGTTTTATAGAGTTTATGAAACATTGGCATTAATGAAATGTATGATAGTTATTAATGCTAAATAAGAAACAAATTCTCTTTCTAGTGGTCAAACTTTCAAGACACTAAATTGAGAATTGAGTATTTCATAAGCCATAAAAAATTTGAATTTGTAATTTACATTAATATAATCATATAAAAACATGTTTTATTGAGTTTATGAAACATTGGCTTAAATCTAATGTATGAAAGTAATTAATGCTAAATAAGAAACATATTCTCTTTCTAGTGGTGAAGGTTTCAAGGTACTAACATGAGAATTGAGTATTTTATAAGCAATTAAAAAAATGAATTTTTAATATACTCCAAAATTATCATATAAAAACAAGTTTTATAGAGTTTATGAAACATTGGCATAAATGAAATGTATGAAAGTAATTAATGCTAAATAAGAAACATATTCTCTTTCTAGTGGTGAAGGTTTCAAGATACTAACATGAGAATTGAGTATTTTAGAAGCAATTAAAAAAATGAATTTGTAAAATACGTCAAATTTACCATATAAAAACATGTTTTATAGAGTTTATGAAACATTGGCTTAAATGTAATGTATGAAAGTAATTAATGCTAAATTAGATCCAATTTCTCTTTCTAGTGGTCAAGGTTTCAAGATACTAACATGAGAATTGAGTGTTTCATAAGCCATATAAAATTTGAATTTTTAATATACTCCAAAATTATCATATAAAAACAAGTTTTATAGAGTTTATGATACATTGGCATAAATGAAATGTATGATACTTATTATTGCTAAATTAGAACCATTTTCTCAATCTTGTGGTCAAGGTTTCAAGGTACTAACATGAGAATTGAGTATTTTATAAGCAATTAAAAAAATGAATTTGTAAAATACGCCAAATTTACCATATAAAAACATGTTTTATAGTGTTTATGAAGTATCAGCATCAACAAAAATACATGGAAGTTAATAATGCTAAATAAGAATCATTTACTTAATTCATTGGTCTTTGTTTCATGATACTAATTTTTTGTTTCACTAGTATTAATTTGCTATCAATTATATTCAATAACCATTACACACACATTGCATAAATCCAGTATTATTATCAATATCTTCTAGTTTTTTTTCAAAATAAGATGTTGATACTTTCCCAAAGTGGTATGAATGCAAATTCCTGTCTCAGCAAGCCTTGAGTGAACTGCTGCACTGCAATCTGAAAAAAATGTAGTCAGTTAAATATGTAAAATTAGTGGAGAATTAATTGAGAATTGAGTGTTTCATAAGCAGTTTAAAATATGAATTTATAACACGAGTCAAAATTGTCATTTAAAAGCATGTTTATAGTGTTTATGAAGTATCAGCATCAATGAAATACATGGAATTAATAATGCTAAATAAGAATCATTTACCTAATTCATTGGTCTTGGTTTCATGATATTTACTTTTTGATTCACTAATATTAAGTTGCTATCAATTATATACAGTTATTATTACACGTACCTTGCAAAAGACCATTATTGTTATTATAAGTATCTTCTAGTTTATTTTCAAAATAAGATGTTGATATTTTCCAAAGTGGTATAAATGCAAATTCCTGTCTCAGCAAGCCTTGAGTGAACTGCTGCACTGCAATCTGAAAAAAATGTAGTCAGTTAAATATGTAAAATTAGTGGAGAATTAATTGAGAATTGAGTGTTTCATAAGCAGTTAAAAAAATGAATTTATAAGACGAGTCAAAATTATCATATAAAAGCATATTTATAGTGTTTATGAAGTATCAGCATCAATGAAATACATGAAAGTTAATAATGCTAAAAAAGAATCATTTACTTAATCCAATTGTCACTACTACACACCATAAGGAGAACGAAAATAATTCTATAACAACTAGTGCGTGGACAACACTGGATAATTTAGAAATTGAAACAATCAAAACAAAAACTAACAGACAACATTCATTTTTAATACAAAATAATTGAAAACTATTTACAGTTGAAACTTTAACACAAGTACGAATGTAAAACTGTAAAAAGATACGAAATTTAAGCATAAACAGATGATAACAAATAATAATTATGATAAGCCATAAAAGATTGTACAAATTAACAGAATGTTTTGTACTTTTAAAAAAGAATACACTTGTACAATAACTGAAAAATACCCGTTTTCCATATGAATTTGATGATAATTTTTCAATGATAAATTTAAATCATTTTCTTAATGCATTGGTCGAGGATCAGGACACTGACTTGTGTTAACTTCGGGCGTAAAATATGAACAATTCGTTGATATTATAAATATTCTTTCGTAAATGTACAAGACATTCGGTCAAAAGCCTAATAAATATACCGCCCCACACCGGACAGCAGTGGAACGGTGAACGGCACACAACCAACTAGATTCTTCCTGTGGCAGGTCAGCCGTCGACCAAGGTATGGGGAACCTCCCGCCCTCTGTTGGTGTTAATATCCACTTAATGATTAATTCTTCTATAAACAGTTGAAAATGTGAATTTGTAATTTTTATCAAAATTATCATTTATGTATAGTCTAAATAAAAGATTTTTATAGCATAGGTAAATAAGAAAAATAAAAATTACAAGCTAAAAGTGTTTACTAATCTTTTATTCATATATATAACAAATAACAATTGTTTTACAACTATTAATTTATTATCAATTATATTCAATAACCATTACACACACATTGCATAAATCCAATATTATTATCAGTATCTTCTAGTTTATTTTCAAAATAAGATGTTGATACTTTCCCAAAGTGGTATGAATGCAAATTTCTGTCTCAGCAAGCCTTGGGTGAACTGCTGCACTGCAATCTGAAAAAATGTAGTCAGTTAAATTTGTAAGATTGGTGGAGAATTAATTGAGAAATGAGTGTTTCATAAGCAGTTTAAAATATGAATTTATAACACGAGACAAAATTGTCATTTAAAAGCATGTTTATAGTGTTTATGAAGTAACAGCATCAATGAATTACATGGAAGTTAATAAAGTTAAATAAGAATCATTTACATAATTTAATGGTGTTGGTTTCATGTCAATTAATTGAGAATTGAGTGTTTCATAAGCCATAAAAAATTTGAATTTTTAATATACTCCAAAATTATCATATAAAAACAAGTTTTATAGAGTTTATGAAACATTGGAATTAATGAAATGTATGATAGTTATTAATGCTAAATAAGAAACATATTCTCTTTCTAGTGGTGAAGGTTTCAAGGTACTAACATGAGAATTGAGTATTTTATAAGCAATTAAAAAAATGAATTTTTAATATACTCCATAATTATCATATAAAAACAAGTTTTATAGAGTTTATGAAACATTGGCATTAATGAAATGTATGATAGTTATTAATGCTAAATAAGAAACATATTCTCTTTCTAGTGGTGAAGGTTTCAAGGTACTAACATGAGAATTGAGTATTTTATAAGCAATTAAAAAAATGAATTTTTAATATACTCCATAATTATCATATAAAAACAAGTTTTATAGAGTTTATGAAACATTGGCATTAATGAAATGTATGATAGTTATTAATGCTAAATAAGAAACAAATTCTCTTTCTAGTGGTCAAACTTTCAAGACACTAAATTGAGAATTGAGTATTTCATAAGCCATAAAAAATTTGAATTTGTAATTTACATTAATATAATCATATAAAAACATGTTTTATTGAGTTTATGAAACATTGGCTTAAATCTAATGTATGAAAGTAATTAATGCTAAATAAGAAACATATTCTCTTTCTAGTGGTGAAGGTTTCAAGGTACTAACATGAGAATTGAGTATTTTATAAGCAATTAAAAAAATGAATTTTTAATATACTCCAAAATTATCATATAAAAACAAGTTTTATAGAGTTTATGAAACATTGGCATAAATGAAATGTATGAAAGTAATTAATGCTAAATAAGAAACATATTCTCTTTCTAGTGGTGAAGGTTTCAAGATACTAACATGAGAATTGAGTATTTTAGAAGCAATTAAAAAAATGAATTTGTAAAATACGTCAAATTTACCATATAAAAACATGTTTTATAGAGTTTATGAAACATTGGCTTAAATGTAATGTATGAAAGTAATTAATGCTAAATTAGATCCAATTTCTCTTTCTAGTGGTCAAGGTTTCAAGATACTAACATGAGAATTGAGTGTTTCATAAGCCATATAAAATTTGAATTTTTAATATACTCCAAAATTATCATATAAAAACAAGTTTTATAGAGTTTATGATACATTGGCATAAATGAAATGTATGATACTTATTATTGCTAAATTAGAACCATTTTCTCAATCT
The DNA here is from genome assembly GCF_003676215.2 of Rhopalosiphum maidis. Classification (NCBI taxonomy): domain Eukaryota; kingdom Metazoa; phylum Arthropoda; class Insecta; order Hemiptera; family Aphididae; genus Rhopalosiphum; species Rhopalosiphum maidis. Next base: position 74,448,330 of record NC_040879.1, read on the forward strand.
TGTGGTCAAGGTTTCAAGGTACTAACATGAGAATTGAGTATTTTATAAGCAATTAAAAAAATGAATTTGTAAAATACGCCAAATTTACCATATAAAAACATGTTTTATAGTGTTTATGAAGTATCAGCATCAACAAAAATACATGGAAGTTAATAATGCTAAATAAGAATCATTTACTTAATTCATTGGTCTTTGTTTCATGATACTAATTTTTTGTTTCACTAGTATTAATTTGCTATCAATTATATTCAATAACCATTACACACACATTGCATAAATCCAGTATTATTATCAATATCTTCTAGTTTTTTTTCAAAATAAGATGTTGATACTTTCCCAAAGTGGTATGAATGCAAATTCCTGTCTCAGCAAGCCTTGAGTGAACTGCTGCACTGCAATCTGAAAAAAATGTAGTCAGTTAAATATGTAAAATTAGTGGAGAATTAATTGAGAATTGAGTGTTTCATAAGCAGTTTAAAATATGAATTTATAACACGAGTCAAAATTGTCATTTAAAAGCATGTTTATAGTGTTTATGAAGTATCAGCATCAATGAAATACATGGAATTAATAATGCTAAATAAGAATCATTTACCTAATTCATTGGTCTTGGTTTCATGATATTTACTTTTTGATTCACTAATATTAAGTTGCTATCAATTATATACAGTTATTATTACACGTACCTTGCAAAAGACCATTATTGTTATTATAAGTATCTTCTAGTTTATTTTCAAAATAAGATGTTGATATTTTCCAAAGTGGTATAAATGCAAATTCCTGTCTCAGCAAGCCTTGAGTGAACTGCTGCACTGCAATCTGAAAAAAATGTAGTCAGTTAAATATGTAAAATTAGTGGAGAATTAATTGAGAATTGAGTGTTTCATAAGCAGTTAAAAAAATGAATTTATAAGACGAGTCAAAATTATCATATAAAAGCATATTTATAGTGTTTATGAAGTATCAGCATCAATGAAATACATGAAAGTTAATAATGCTAAAAAAGAATCATTTACTTAATCCAATTGTCACTACTACACACCATAAGGAGAACGAAAATAATTCTATAACAACTAGTGCGTGGACAACACTGGATAATTTAGAAATTGAAACAATCAAAACAAAAACTAACAGACAACATTCATTTTTAATACAAAATAATTGAAAACTATTTACAGTTGAAACTTTAACACAAGTACGAATGTAAAACTGTAAAAAGATACGAAATTTAAGCATAAACAGATGATAACAAATAATAATTATGATAAGCCATAAAAGATTGTACAAATTAACAGAATGTTTTGTACTTTTAAAAAAGAATACACTTGTACAATAACTGAAAAATACCCGTTTTCCATATGAATTTGATGATAATTTTTCAATGATAAATTTAAATCATTTTCTTAATGCATTGGTCGAGGATCAGGACACTGACTTGTGTTAACTTCGGGCGTAAAATATGAACAATTCGTTGATATTATAAATATTCTTTCGTAAATGTACAAGACATTCGGTCAAAAGCCTAATAAATATACCGCCCCACACCGGACAGCAGTGGAACGGTGAACGGCACACAACCAACTAGATTCTTCCTGTGGCAGGTCAGCCGTCGACCAAGGTATGGGGAACCTCCCGCCCTCTGTTGGTGTTAATATCCACTTAATGATTAATTCTTCTATAAACAGTTGAAAATGTGAATTTGTAATTTTTATCAAAATTATCATTTATGTATAGTCTAAATAAAAGATTTTTATAGCATAGGTAAATAAGAAAAATAAAAATTACAAGCTAAAAGTGTTTACTAATCTTTTATTCATATATATAACAAATAACAATTGTTTTACAACTATTAATTTATTATCAATTATATTCAATAACCATTACACACACATTGCATAAATCCAATATTATTATCAGTATCTTCTAGTTTATTTTCAAAATAAGATGTTGATACTTTCCCAAAGTGGTATGAATGCAAATTTCTGTCTCAGCAAGCCTTGGGTGAACTGCTGCACTGCAATCTGAAAAAATGTAGTCAGTTAAATTTGTAAGATTGGTGGAGAATTAATTGAGAAATGAGTGTTTCATAAGCAGTTTAAAATATGAATTTATAACACGAGACAAAATTGTCATTTAAAAGCATGTTTATAGTGTTTATGAAGTAACAGCATCAATGAATTACATGGAAGTTAATAAAGTTAAATAAGAATCATTTACATAATTTAATGGTGTTGGTTTCATGTCAATTAATTGAGAATTGAGTGTTTCATAAGCCATAAAAAATTTGAATTTTTAATATACTCCAAAATTATCATATAAAAACAAGTTTTATAGAGTTTATGAAACATTGGAATTAATGAAATGTATGATAGTTATTAATGCTAAATAAGAAACATATTCTCTTTCTAGTGGTGAAGGTTTCAAGGTACTAACATGAGAATTGAGTATTTTATAAGCAATTAAAAAAATGAATTTTTAATATACTCCATAATTATCATATAAAAACAAGTTTTATAGAGTTTATGAAACATTGGCATTAATGAAATGTATGATAGTTATTAATGCTAAATAAGAAACATATTCTCTTTCTAGTGGTGAAGGTTTCAAGGTACTAACATGAGAATTGAGTATTTTATAAGCAATTAAAAAAATGAATTTTTAATATACTCCATAATTATCATATAAAAACAAGTTTTATAGAGTTTATGAAACATTGGCATTAATGAAATGTATGATAGTTATTAATGCTAAATAAGAAACAAATTCTCTTTCTAGTGGTCAAACTTTCAAGACACTAAATTGAGAATTGAGTATTTCATAAGCCATAAAAAATTTGAATTTGTAATTTACATTAATATAATCATATAAAAACATGTTTTATTGAGTTTATGAAACATTGGCTTAAATCTAATGTATGAAAGTAATTAATGCTAAATAAGAAACATATTCTCTTTCTAGTGGTGAAGGTTTCAAGGTACTAACATGAGAATTGAGTATTTTATAAGCAATTAAAAAAATGAATTTTTAATATACTCCAAAATTATCATATAAAAACAAGTTTTATAGAGTTTATGAAACATTGGCATAAATGAAATGTATGAAAGTAATTAATGCTAAATAAGAAACATATTCTCTTTCTAGTGGTGAAGGTTTCAAGATACTAACATGAGAATTGAGTATTTTAGAAGCAATTAAAAAAATGAATTTGTAAAATACGTCAAATTTACCATATAAAAACATGTTTTATAGAGTTTATGAAACATTGGCTTAAATGTAATGTATGAAAGTAATTAATGCTAAATTAGATCCAATTTCTCTTTCTAGTGGTCAAGGTTTCAAGATACTAACATGAGAATTGAGTGTTTCATAAGCCATATAAAATTTGAATTTTTAATATACTCCAAAATTATCATATAAAAACAAGTTTTATAGAGTTTATGATACATTGGCATAAATGAAATGTATGATACTTATTATTGCTAAATTAGAACCATTTTCTCAATCTTGTGGTCAAGGTTTCAAGGTACTAACATGAGAATTGAGTATTTTATAAGCAATTAAAAAAATGAATTTGTAAAATACGCCAAATTTACCATATAAAAACATGTTTTATAGTGTTTATGAAGTATCAGCATCAACAAAAATACATGGAAGTTAATAATGCTAAATAAGAATCATTTACTTAATTCATTGGTCTTTGTTTCATGATACTAATTTTTTGTTTCACTAGTATTAATTTGCTATCAATTATATTCAATAACCATTACACACACATTGCATAAATCCAGTATTATTATCAATATCTTCTAGTTTTTTTTCAAAATAAGATGTTGATACTTTCCCAAAGTGGTATGAATGCAAATTCCTGTCTCAGCAAGCCTTGAGTGAACTGCTGCACTGCAATCTGAAAAAAATGTAGTCAGTTAAATATGTAAAATTAGTGGAGAATTAATTGAGAATTGAGTGTTTCATAAGCAGTTTAAAATATGAATTTATAACACGAGTCAAAATTGTCATTTAAAAGCATGTTTATAGTGTTTATGAAGTATCAGCATCAATGAAATACATGGAATTAATAATGCTAAATAAGAATCATTTACCTAATTCATTGGTCTTGGTTTCATGATATTTACTTTTTGATTCACTAATATTAAGTTGCTATCAATTATATACAGTTATTATTACACGTACCTTGCAAAAGACCATTATTGTTATTATAAGTATCTTCTAGTTTATTTTCAAAATAAGATGTTGATATTTTCCAAAGTGGTATAAATGCAAATTCCTGTCTCAGCAAGCCTTGAGTGAACTGCTGCACTGCAATCTGAAAAAAATGTAGTCAGTTAAATATGTAAAATTAGTGGAGAATTAATTGAGAATTGAGTGTTTCATAAGCAGTTAAAAAAATGAATTTATAAGACGAGTCAAAATTATCATATAAAAGCATATTTATAGTGTTTATGAAGTATCAGCATCAATGAAATACATGAAAGTTAATAATGCTAAAAAAGAATCATTTACTTAATCCAATTGTCACTACTACACACCATAAGGAGAACGAAAATAATTCTATAACAACTAGTGCGTGGACAACACTGGATAATTTAGAAATTGAAACAATCAAAACAAAAACTAACAGACAACATTCATTTTTAATACAAAATAATTGAAAACTATTTACAGTTGAAACTTTAACACAAGTACGAATGTAAAACTGTAAAAAGATACGAAATTTAAGCATAAACAGATGATAACAAATAATAATTATGATAAGCCATAAAAGATTGTACAAATTAACAGAATGTTTTGTACTTTTAAAAAAGAATACACTTGTACAATAACTGAAAAATACCCGTTTTCCATATGAATTTGATGATAATTTTTCAATGATAAATTTAAATCATTTTCTTAATGCATTGGTCGAGGATCAGGACACTGACTTGTGTTAACTTCGGGCGTAAAATATGAACAATTCGTTGATATTATAAATATTCTTTCGTAAATGTACAAGACATTCGGTCAAAAGCCTAATAAATATACCGCCCCACACCGGACAGCAGTGGAACGGTGAACGGCACACAACCAACTAGATTCTTCCTGTGGCAGGTCAGCCGTCGACCAAGGTATGGGGAACCTCCCGCCCTCTGTTGGTGTTAATATCCACTTAATGATTAATTCTTCTATAAACAGTTGAAAATGTGAATTTGTAATTTTTATCAAAATTATCATTTATGTATAGTCTAAATAAAAGATTTTTATAGCATAGGTAAATAAGAAAAATAAAAATTACAAGCTAAAAGTGTTTACTAATCTTTTATTCATATATATAACAAATAACAATTGTTTTACAACTATTAATTTATTATCAATTATATTCAATAACCATTACACACACATTGCATAAATCCAATATTATTATCAGTATCTTCTAGTTTATTTTCAAAATAAGATGTTGATACTTTCCCAAAGTGGTATGAATGCAAATTTCTGTCTCAGCAAGCCTTGGGTGAACTGCTGCACTGCAATCTGAAAAAATGTAGTCAGTTAAATTTGTAAGATTGGTGGAGAATTAATTGAGAAATGAGTGTTTCATAAGCAGTTTAAAATATGAATTTATAACACGAGACAAAATTGTCATTTAAAAGCATGTTTATAGTGTTTATGAAGTAACAGCATCAATGAATTACATGGAAGTTAATAAAGTTAAATAAGAATCATTTACATAATTTAATGGTGTTGGTTTCATGTCAATTAATTGAGAATTGAGTGTTTCATAAGCCATAAAAAATTTGAATTTTTAATATACTCCAAAATTATCATATAAAAACAAGTTTTATAGAGTTTATGAAACATTGGCTTAAATGTAATGTATGAAAGTAATTAATGCTAAATAAGAAACATATTCTCTTTCTAGTGGTGAAGGTTTCAAGGTACTAACATGAGAATTGAGTATTTTATAAGCAATTAAAAAAATGAATTTTTAATATACTCCATAATTATCATATAAAAACAAGTTTTATAGAGTTTATGAAACATTGGCATTAATGAAATGTATGATAGTTATTAATGCTAAATAAGAAACATATTCTCTTTCTAGTGGTGAAGGTTTCAAGGTACTAACATGAGAATTGAGTATTTTATAAGCAATTAAAAAAATGAATTTTTAATATACTCCATAATTATCATATAAAAACAAGTTTTATAGAGTTTATGAAACATTGGCATTAATGAAATGTATGATAGTTATTAATGCTAAATAAGAAACAAATTCTATTTCTAGTGGTCAAACTTTCAAGACACTAAATTGAGAATTGAGTATTTCATAAGCCATAAAAATTTGAATTTGTAATTTACATTAATATAATCATATAAAAACATGTTTTATTGAGTTATGAAACAGTGGCTTAAATCTAATGTATGAAAGTAATTAATGCTAAATAAGAAACATATTCTCTTTCTAGTGGTGAAGGTTTTCAAGGTACTAACATGAGAATTGAGTATTTTATAAGCAATTAAAAAATGAATTTTTAATATACTCCAAATTATCATATAAAAACAAGTTTTATAGAGTTTATGAAACATTGGCATAAATGAAATG
>NC_040879.1:74455027-74500339 GCF_003676215.2 Rhopalosiphum maidis
ATAAAAACAAGTTTTATAGAGTTTATGAAACATTGGCATAAATGAATGTAATGAAAGTAATTAATGCTAAATAAGAAACATATTCTCTTTCTAGTGGTGAAGGTTTCAAGTTACTAAGATGAGAATTGAGTATTTTTAGAAGCAATTAAAAAATGAATTTGTAATACGTCAAATTTACCATATAAAAACATGTTTTATAGAGTTTATGAAACATTGGCTTTAAAGTAATGTATGAAAGTAATTAATGCTAAATTAGATACAATTTCTCTTCTAGTGGTCAAGGTTTAAGATACTAATATGAGAATTGAGTGTTTCATAAGCCATTATAAAATTTGAATTTTAAATATACTCCAAAATTATCATATAAAAAAAGTTTTATAGAGTTTATGAAGTATCAGCATCAACAAAAATACATGGAAGTTAATAATGCTAAATAAGAATCATTTTCTTAATTCATTGGTCTTGGTTTCATGATAATATTTTTTTGATTCACTAGTATTAATTTGCTATCAATTATATTCAATAACCATTACACGTACATTGCATAAATCAGTATTATTATCAATCTTCTAGTTTATTTTCAAAATAAGATGTTGATACTTTCCCAAAGTGGTATGAATGCAAATTCCTGTCTCAGCAAGCCTTGAGTGAACTGCTGCACTGCAATCTGAAAAAAATGTAGTCAGTTAAATATGTAAAATAGTGGAGAATTAATTGAGAATTGAGTGTTTCATAAGCAGTTTAAAATGAATTTATAACACGAGTCAAAATTATCATTAAAAGCATGTTATAGTGTTTATGAAGTATCAGCATCAATGAAATACATGAAAGTTAATAATGCTAAAAAGAATCATTTACTTAATCCAATTGTCACTACTACACACCATAAGGAGAACGAAAATAATTCTATAACAACTAGTGCGTGGACAACACTGGATAATTTAGAAATTGAAACAATCAAAACAAAAACTAACAGACAACATTCATTTTTAATACAAAATAATTGAAAACTATTTACAGTTGAAACTTTAACACAAGTACGAATGTAAAACTGTAAAAAGATACGAAATTTAAGCATAAACAGATGATAACAAATAATAATTATGATAAGCCATAAAAGATTGTACAAATTAACAGAATGTTTTGTACTTTTAAAAAAGAATACACTTGTACAATAACTGAAAATACCCGTTTTCCATATGAATTTGATGATAATTTTTCAATGATAAATTTAAATTTTTCTTAATGCATTGGTCGAGGATCAGGACACTGACTTGTGTTAACTTCGGGCGTAAAATATGAACAATTCGTTGATATTATAAATATTCTTTCGTAAATGTACAAGACATTCGGTCAAAAGCCTAATAAATATACCGCCCCACACCGGACAGCAGTGGAACGGTGAACGGCAAACAACCAACTAGATTCTTCCTGTGGCAGGTCAGCCGTCGACCAAGGTATGGGGAACCTCCCGCCCTCTGTTGGTGTTAATATTGACTTAATGATTAATTCTTCTATAAACAGTTGAAAATGTGAATTTGTAATTTTTATCAAAATTATCATTTATGTATAGTCTAAATAAAAGATTTTTATAGCATAGGTAAATAAGAAAAAAAATTACAAGCTAAAAGTGTTTACTAATCTTTTATTCATATATATAACAAATAACAATTGTTTTACAACTATTAATTTATTATCAATTATATTCAATAACCATTACACACACATTGCATAAATCCAATATTATTATCAGTATCTTCTAGTTTATTTTCAAAATAAGATGTTGATACTTTCCCAAAGTGGTATGAATGCAAATTTCTGTCTCAGCAAGCCTTGGGTGAACTGCTGCACTGCAATCTGAAAAAATGTAGTCAGTTAAATTTGTAAGATTGGTGGAGAATTAATTGAGAAATGAGTGTTTCATAAGCAGTTTAAAATATGAATTTATAACACGAGACAAAATTGTCATTTAAAAGCATGTTTTAGTGTTTATGAAGTAACAGCATCAATGAATTACATGGAAGTTAATAAAGTTAAATAAGAATCATTACATAATTAATGGTGTTGGTTTCATGTCAATTAATTGAGAATTGAGTGTTTCATAAGCCATAAAAATTTGAATTTTAATATACTCCAAAATTATCATATAAAAACAAGTTTTATAGAGTTTATGAAACATTGGCATAAATGTAATGTATGAAAGTAATTAATGCTAAATAAGAAACATATTCTCTTTCTAGTGGTGAAGGTTTCAAGGTACTAACATGAGAATTGAGTATTTTATAAGCAATTAAAAAAATGAATTTTTAATATACTCCATAATTATCATATAAAAACAAGTTTTATAGAGTTTATGAACATTGGCATTAATGAAATGTATGATAGTTATTAATGCTAAATAAGAAACAAATTCTCTTTCTAGTGGTCAACTTTCAAGACACTAAATTGAGAATTGAGTATTTCATAAGCCATAAAAATTTGAATTTGTAATTTACATTAATTAATCATATAAAAACATGTTTTATTGAGTTTATGAAACATTGGCTTAAATCTAATGTATGAAAGTAATAATGCTAAATCAGATCCATTTCTCTTTCTAGTGGTCAAGGTTTCAAGATACTAACATGAGAATTGAGTGTTTCATAAGCCATATAAAATTTGAATTTTAATATACTCCAAAATTATCATATAAAAACAAGATTTATAGAGTTTATGAAACATTGGCATAAATGAAATGTATGAAAGTAATTAATGCTAAATAAGAAACAAATTCTCTTTCTAGTGGTCAAATTTCAAGACACTAAATGAGAATTGAGTATTTCATAAGCCATTAAAAAATTGAATTTGTAATTTACATTAATATAATCATATAAAAAACATGTTTTATTGAGTTTTATGAAACATTGGCTTTAAATCTAATGTATGAAAGTAAATAATGCTAAATCAGATCCCAATTTCTCTTTCTAGTGGTCAAGGTTTCAAGATACTAACATGAGAATTTGAGTGTTTCATAAGCATATAAAATTTGAATTTTTAATATACTCCAAAATTATCATATAAAAACAAGATTTATAGAGTTATGAAACATTGGCATAAACTGAAATGTATGAAAGTAATTAATGCTAAATAAGAAACATATTCTCTTTCTAGTGGTGAAGGTTTCAAGGGTACTAACATGAGAATTGAGTATTTTATAAGCAATTAAAAAAATGAATTTTTAATATACTCCATAATTATCATATATAAAAAACAGTTTTATAGAGTTTATGAAACAGGCATACATGAAATGTATGAAAGTAATTAATGCTAAATAAGAAACATATTCTCTTTCTAGTGGTGAAGGTTTCAAGTTACTAAGATGAGAATTGAGTATTTAGAAGCAATTAAAAAAATGAATTTGTAAAATACGTCAAATTTACATATAAAAACATGTTTTATAGAGTTTATGAAACATTGGCTTAAATGTAATGTATGAAAGTAATAATGCTAAATTAGATCCAATTTCTCTTTCTAGTGGTCAAGGTTTCAAGATACTAATATGAGAATTGAGTGGTTTCATAAGCCATATAAATTTGAATTTTTAATATACTCCAAAATTATCATATAAAATAAGTTTATAGAGTTTATGAAGTATCAGCATCAACAAAAATACATGGAAGTTAATAATGCTAAATAAAGATCATGTTCTTAATTCCATTGGTCTTGGTTCATGATACTATTTTTTTTGTTTCACTAGTATTAATTTGCTATCAATTATATTCAATAACCATTACACACCACATTGCATAAATCCAGTTTTATTATCAATATCTTCTAGTTTATTTTCAAAATAAGATGTTGATACTTTCCCAAAGTGGTATGATGCAAATTCCTGTCTCAGCAAGCCTTGAGTGGAACTGCTGCACTGCAATCTGAAAAAAATGTAGTCAGTTAAATATGTAAATTAGTGGAGAATTAATTGAGAATTGAGTTTTTCATAAGCAGTTTAAAATATGAATTTATAACACGAGTCAAAATTGTCATTAAAAGCATGTTTATAGTGTTTATGAAGTATCAGCATCAATGAAATACATGAAAGTTAATAATGCTAAAAAAGAATCATTTACTTAATCCAATTGTCACTACTACACACCATAAGGAGAACGAAAATAATTCTATAACAACTAGTGCGTGGACAACACTGGATAATTTAGAAATTGAAACAATCAAACAAAAACTAACAGACAACATTCATTTTAATACAAATAATTGAAAACTATTTACAGTTGAAACTTTAACACAAGTACGAATGTAAAACTGTAAAAAGATACGAATTTAAGCATAAACAGATGATAACAATAATAATTATGATAAGCCATAAAAGATTGTACAAATTAACAGAATGTTTTGTACTTTTAAAAAAGAATACACTTGTACAACAACTGAAAATACCCGTTTCCATATGAATTTGATGATAATTTTTCAATGATAAATTTAAATCATTTTCTTAATGCATTGGTCGAGGATCAGGACACTGACTTGTGTTAACTTCGGGCGTAAAATATGAACAATTCGTTGATATTATAATATTCTTTCGTAAATGTACAAGACATTCGGTCAAAAGCCTAATAAATATACCGCCCCACACCGGACAGCAGTGGAACGGTGAACGGCAAACAACCACTAGATTCTTCCTGTGGCAGGTCAGGCCGTCGACCAAGGTATGGGGAACCTCCCGCCCTCTGTTGGTGTTAATATTGACTTAATGATTAATTCTTCTATAAACAGTTGAAATGTGAATTTGTAATTTTTATCAAAATTATCATTTATGTATAGTCTAAATAAAAGATTTTTATAGCATAGGTAAATAGAAAAATAAAAATTACAAGCTAAAAGTGTTTACTAATCTTTTATTCATATATATAACAAATAACAATTGTTTTACAACTATTAATTTATTATCAATTATATTCAATAACCATTACACACACATTGCATAAATCCAATATTATTATCAGTATCTTCTAGTTTATTTTCAAAATAAGATGTTGATACTTTCCCAAAGTGGTATGAATGCAAATTTCTGTCTCAACAAGCCTTGGGTGAACTGCTGCACTGCAATCTGAAAAAATGTAGTCAGTTAAATTTGTAAGATTGGTGGAGAATTAATTGAGAAATGAGTGTTTCATAAGCAGTTTAAAATATGAATTTATAACACGAGACAAAATTGTCATTTAAAAGCATGTTTATAGTGTTTATGAAGTAACAGCATCAATGAATTACATGGAAGTTAATAAAGTTAAATAAGAATCATTTACATAATTTAATGGTGTTGGTTTCATGTCAATTAATTGAGAATTGAGTGTTTCATAAGCCATAAAAAATTTGAATTTTTAATATACTCCATAATTATCATATAAAAACAAGTTTTATAGAGTTTATGAAACATTGGCATAAATGAAATGTATGAAAGTAATTAATGCTAACTAAGAAACATATTCTCTTTCTAGTGGTGAGGTTTCAAGGTACTAAGATGAGAATTGAGTATTTAGAAGCAATTAAAAAAATGATTTGTAAATATTCTCAAATTTACCATATAAAATACATGTTTTATAGAGTTTTATGAAACCTTGGCATTAATGAAATGTATGATAGTTATTAATGCTAAATAAGACACAATTCTCTTTCTAGTGGTCAAACTTTCAAGACACTAAATTGAGAATTGAGTATTTCATAAGCCATAAAAATTTGAATTTGTAATTTACATTAATATATATCATGAAAAACATGTTTTATTGAGTTTATGAAACATTGGCTTAAATCTAATGTATGAAAGTAAATAATGCTAAATCAGATCCAATTTCTCTTTCTAGTGGTCAAGGTTTCAAGATACTAACATGAGAATTGAGTGTTTCATAGCCATATAAAATTTGAATTTTTAATATACTCCAAAATTATCATATAAAAACAAGATTTATAGAGTTTATGAAACATTGGCATAAATGAAATGTATGAAAGTAATTAATGCTAAATAAGAAACATATTCTCTTTCTAGTGTGAGGGTTCAGATACTAACATGCGAATTGAGTATTTTAGAAGCAATTAAAAAAATGAATTTGTAAAATACGTCAAATTTACCATATAAAAACAAGATTTATAGAGTTTATGAAACATTGGCATAAATGAAATGTATGAAAGGAATTAATGCTAAATAAGAACATATTCTCTTTCTAGTGGTGAGGTTTTCAAGGTACTAACATGAGCATTGAGTATTTTATAAGCAATTAAAAAATGAATTTTTAATATACTCCATAATTATCATATAAAAACAAGTTTTATAGAGTTTATGAAACATTGCATAAATGAAATGTATGAAAGTAATTAATGCTAAATAAGAAACATATTCTCTTTCTAGTGGTGAAGGTTTCAAGTTACTAAGATGAGAATTGAGTATTATTAGAAGCAATTAAAAAAAATGAATTTGTAAAATCGTCAAATTTACCATATAAAACATGTTTTTATAGAGTTTATGAAACATTGGCTTAAATGTAATGTATGAAAGTAATTAATGCTAAATTAGATCCAATTTCTCTTTCTAGTGGTCAAGGTTTCAAGATACTAATATGAGAATTGAGTGTTTCATAAGCCATATAAAATTTGAATTTTTAATATACTCCAAAATTATCATATAAAATAAGTTTTATAGAGTTTATGAAGTATCAGCATCAACAAAAATACATGGAAGTTAATAATGCTAAATAAGAATCATTTTCTTAATTCATTGGTCTTGGTTTCATGATACTATTTTTTGTTTCACTAGTATTAATTTGCTATCAATTATATTCAATAACCATTACACACACATTGCATAAATCCAGTATTATTATCAATATCTTCTAGTTTATTTTCAAAATAAGATGTTGATACTTTCCCAAAGTGGTATGAATGCAAATTCCTGTCTCAGCAAGCCTTGAGTGAACTGCTGCACTGCAATCTGAAAAAAATGTAGTCAGTTAAATATGTAAAATTAGTGGAGAATTAATTGAGAATTGAGTGTTTCATAAGCAGTTTAAAATATGAATTTATAACACGAGTCAAAATTGTCATTTAAAAGCATGTTTATAGTGTTTATGAAGTATCAGCATCAATGAAATACATGGAATTAATAATGCTAAATAAGAATCATTTACCTAATTCATTGGTCTTGGTTCATGATATTTACTTTTTGATTCACTAATATTAAGTTGCTATCAATTATATACAGTTATTATTACACGTACCTTGCAAAAGACCATTATTGTTATTATAAGTATCTTCTAGTTTATTTTCAAAATAAGATGTTGATATTTTCCAAAGTGGTATAAATGCAAATTCCTGTCTCAGCAAGCCTTGAGTGAACTGCTGCACTGTAATCTGAAAAAAATGTAGTCAGTTAAATATGTAAAATTAGTGGAGAATTAATTGAGAATTGAGTGTTTCATAAGCAGTTAAAAAAATGAATTTATAAGACGAGTCAAAATTATCATATAAAGCATATTTATAGTGTTTATGAAGTATCAGCATCAATGAAATACATGAAAGTTAATAATGCTAAAAAAGAATCATTTACTTAATCCAATTGTCACTACTACACACCATAAGGAGAACGAAAATAATTCTATAACAACTAGTGCGTGGACAACACTGGATAATTTAGAAATTGAAACAATCAAAACAAAAACTAACAGACAACATTCATTTTTAATACAAAATAATTGAAAACTATTTACAGTTGAAACTTTAACACAAGTACGAATGTAAAACTGTAAAAAGATACGAAATTTAAGCATAAACAGATGATAACAAATAATAATTATGATAAGCCATAAAAGATTGTACAAATTAACAGAATGTTTTGTACTTTTAAAAAAGAATACACTTGTACAATAACTGAAACATACCCGTTTTCCATATGAATTTGATGATAATTTTTCAATGATAAATTTAAATCATTTTCTTAATGCATTGGTCGAGGATCAGGACACTGACTTGTGTTAACTTCGGGCGTAAAATATGAACAATTCGTTGATATTATAAATATTCTTTCGTAAATGTACAAGACATTCGGTCAAAAGCCTAATAAATAAACCGCCCCACACCGGACAGCAGTGGAACGGTGAATGGCACACAACCAACTAGATTCTTCCTGTGGCAGGTCAGCCGTCGACCAAGGTATGGGGAACCTCCCGCCCACTGTTGGTGTTAATATTGACTTAATGATTAATTCTTCTATAAACAGTTGAAAATGTGAATTTGTAATTTTTATCAAAATTATCATTTATGTATAGTCTAAATAAAAGATTTTTATAGCATAGGTAAATAAGAAAAATAAAAATTACAAGCTAAAAGTGTTTACTAATCTTTTATTCATATATATAACAAATAACAATTGTTTTACAACTATTAATTTATTATCAATTATATTCAATAACCATTACACACACATTGCATAAATCCAATATTATTATCAGTATCTTCTAGTTTATTTTCAAAATAAGATGTTGATACTTTCCCAAAGTGGTATGAATGCAAATTTCTGTCTCAGCAAGCCTTGGGTGAACTGCTGCACTGCAATCTGAAAAAATGTAGTCAGTTAAATTTGTAAGATTGGTGGAGAATTAATTGAGAAATGAGTGTTTCATAAGCAGTTTAAAATATGAATTTATAACACGAGACAAAATTGTCATTTAAAAGCATGTTTATAGTGTTTATGAAGTAACAGCATCAATGAATTACATGGAAGTTAATAAAGTTAAATAAGAATCATTTACATAATTTAATGGTGTTGGTTTCATGTCAATTAATTGAGAATTGAGTGTTTCATAAGCCATAAAAAATTTGAATTTTTAATATACTCCAAAATTATCATATAAAAACAAGTTTTATAGAGTTTATGAAACATTGGCATAAATGTAATGTATGAAAGTAATTAATGCTAAATAAGAAACATATTCTCTTTCTAGTGGTGAAGGTTTCAAGGTACTAACATGAGAATTGAGTATTTTATAAGCAATTAAAAAAATGAATTTTTAATATACTCCATAATTATCATATAAAAACAAGTTTTATAGAGTTTATGAAACATTGGCATTAATGAAATGTATGATAGTAATTAATGCTAAATAAGAAACAAATTCTCTTTCTAGTGGTCAAACTTTCAAGACACTAAATTGAGAATTGAGTATTTCATAAGCCATAAAAAATTTGAATTTGTAATTTACATTAATATAATCATATAAAAACATGTTTTATTGAGTTTATGAAACATTGGCTTAAATCTAATGTATGAAAGTAAATAATGCTAAATCAGATCCAATTTCTCTTTCTAGTGGTCAAGGTTTCAAGATACTAACATGAGAATTGAGTGTTTCATAAGCCATATAAAATTTGAATTTTTAATATACTCCAAAATTATCATATAAAAACAAGATTTATAGAGTTTATGAAACATTGGCATAAATGAAATGTATGAAAGTAATTAATGCTAAATAAGAAACAAATTCTCTTTCTAGTGGTCAAACTTTCAAGACACTAAATTGAGAATTGAGTATTTCATAAGCCATAAAAAATTTGAATTTGTAATTTACATTAATATAATCATATAAAAACATGTTTTATTGAGTTTATGAAACATTGGCTTAAATCTAATGTATGAAAGTAAATAATGCTAAATCAGATCCAATTTCTCTTTCTAGTGGTCAAGGTTTCAAGATACTAACATGAGAATTGAGTGTTTCATAAGCCATATAAAATTTGAATTTTTAATATACTCCAAAATTATCATATAAAAACAAGATTTATAGAGTTTATGAAACATTGGCATAAATGAAATGTATGAAAGTAATTAATGCTAAATAAGAAACATATTCTCTTTCTAGTGGTGAAGGTTTCAAGGTACTAACATGAGAATTGAGTATTTTACAAGCAATTAAAAAAATGAATTTTTAATATACTCCATAATTATCATATAAAAACAAGTTTTATAGAGTTTATGAAACATTGGCATAAATGAAATGTATGAAAGTAATTAATGCTAAATAAGAAACATATTCTCTTTCTAGTGGTGAAGGTTTCAAGTTACTAAGATGAGAATTGAGTATTTTAGAAGCAATTAAAAAAATGAATTTGTAAAATACGTCAAATTTACCATATAAAAACATGTTTTATAGAGTTTATGAAACATTGGCTTAAATGTAATGTATGAAAGTAATTAATGCTAAATTAGATCCAATTTCTCTTTCTAGTGGTCAAGGTTTCAAGATACTAATATGAGAATTGAGTGTTTCATAAGCCATATAAAATTTGAATTTTTAATATACTCCAAAATTATCATATAAAAATAAGTTTTATAGAGTTTATGAAGTATCAGCATCAACAAAAATACATGGAAGTTAATAATGCTAAATAAGAATCATTTTCTTAATTCATTGGTCTTGGTTTCATGATACTATTTTTTTGTTTCACTAGTATTAATTTGCTATCAATTATATTCAATAACCATTACACACACATTGCATAAATCCAGTATTATTATCAATATCTTCTAGTTTATTTTCAAAATAAGATGTTGATACTTTCCCAAAGTGGTATGAATGCAAATTCCTGTCTCAGCAAGCCTTGAGTGAACTGCTGCACTGCAATCTGAAAAAAATGTAGTCAGTTAAATATGTAAAATTAGTGGAGAATTAATTGAGAATTGAGTGTTTCATAAGCAGTTTAAAATATGAATTTATAACACGAGTCAAATTGTCATTTAAAAGCATGTTTATAGTGTTTATGAAGTATCAGCATCAATGAAATACATGAAAGTTAATAATGCTAAAAAAGAATCATTTACTTAATCCAATTGTCACTACTACACACCATAAGGAGAACGAAAATAATTCTATAACAACTAGTGCGTGGACAACACTGGATAATTTAGAAATTGAAACAATCAAAACAAAAACTAACAGACAACATTCATTTTTAATACAAAATAATTGAAAACTATTTACAGTTGAAACTTTAACACAAGTACGAATGTAAAACTGTAAAAAGATACGAAATTTAAGCATAAACAGATGATAACAAATAATAATTATGATAAGCCATAAAAGATTGTACAAATTAACAGAATGTTTTGTACTTTTAAAAAAGAATACACTTGTACAACAACTGAAAAATACCCGTTTTCCATATGAATTTGATGATAATTTTTCAATGATAAATTTAAATCATTTTCTTAATGCATTGGTCGAGGATCAGGACACTGACTTGTGTTAACTTCGGGCGTAAAATATGAACAATTCGTTGATATTATAAATATTCTTTCGTAAATGTACAAGACATTCGGTCAAAAGCCTAATAAATATACCGCCCCACACCGGACAGCAGTGGAACGGTGAACGGCAAACAACCAACTAGATTCTTCCTGTGGCAGGTCAGCCGTCGACCAAGGTATGGGGAACCTCCCGCCCTCTGTTGGTGTTAATATTGACTTAATGATTAATTCTTCTATAAACAGTTGAAAATGTGAATTTGTAATTTTTATCAAAATTATCATTTATGTATAGTCTAAATAAAAGATTTTTATAGCATAGGTAAATAAGAAAAATAAAAATTACAAGCTAAAAGTGTTTACTAATCTTTTATTCATATATATAACAAATAACAATTGTTTTACAACTATTAATTTATTATCAATTATATTCAATAACCATTACACACACATTGCATAAATCCAATATTATTATCAGTATCTTCTAGTTTATTTTCAAAATAAGATGTTGATACTTTCCCAAAGTGGTATGAATGCAAATTTCTGTCTCAGCAAGCCTTGGGTGAACTGCTGCACTGCAATCTGAAAAAATGTAGTCAGTTAAATTTGTAAGATTGGTGGAGAATTAATTGAGAAATGAGTGTTTCATAAGCAGTTTAAAATATGAATTTATAACACGAGACAAAATTGTCATTTAAAAGCATGTTTATAGTGTTTATGAAGTAACAGCATCAATGAATTACATGGAAGTTAATAAAGTTAAATAAGAATCATTTACATAATTTAATGGTGTTGGTTTCATGTCAATTAATTGAGAATTGAGTGTTTCATAAGCCATAAAAAATTTGAATTTTTAATATACTCCATAATTATCATATAAAAACAAGTTTTATAGAGTTTATGAAACATTGGCATAAATGTAATGTATGAAAGTAATTAATGCTAAATAAGAAACATATTCTCTTTCTAGTGGTGAAGGTTTCAAGGTACTAACATGAGAATTGAGTATTTTATAAGCAATTAAAAAAATGAATTTTTAATATACGTCATAATTATCATATAAAAACAAGTTTTATAGAGTTTATGAAACATTGGCATTAATGAAATGTATGATAGTTATTAATGCTAAATAAGAAACAAATTCTCTTTCTAGTGGTCAAACTTTCAAGACACTAAATTGAGAATTGAGTATTTCATAAGCCATAAAAAATTTGAATTTGTAATTTACATTAATATAATCATATAAAAACATGTTTTATTGAGTTTATGAAACATTGGCTTAAATCTAATGTATGAAAGTAAATAATGCTAAATCAGATCCAATTTCTCTTTCTAGTGGTCAAGGTTTCAAGATACTAACATGAGAATTGAGTGTTTCATAAGCCATATAAAATTTGAATTTTTAATATACTCCAAAATTATCATATAAAAACAAGATTTATAGAGTTTATGAAACATTGGCATAAATGAAATGTATGAAAGTAATTAATGCTAAATAAGAAACATATTCTCTTTCTAGTGGTGAAGGTTTCAAGATACTAACATGAGAATTGAGTATTTTAGAAGCAATTAAAAAAATGAATTTGTAAAATACGTCAAATTTACCATATAAAAACAAGATTTATAGAGTTTATGAAACATTGGCATAAATGAAATGTATGAAAGTAATTAATGCTAAATAAGAAACATATTCTCTTTCTAGTGGTGAAGGTTTCAAGGTACTAACATGAGCATTGAGTATTTTATAAGCAATTAAAAAAATGAATTTTTAATATACTCCATAATTATCATATAAAAACAAGTTTTATAGAGTTTATGAAACATTGGCATAAATGAAATGTATGAAAGTAATTAATGCTAAATAAGAAACATATTCTCTTTCTAGTGGTGAAGGTTTCAAGTTACTAAGATGAGAATTGAGTATTTTAGAAGCAATTAAAAAAATGAATTTGTAAAATACGTCAAATTTACCATATAAAAACATGTTTTATAGAGTTTATGAAACATTGGCTTAAATGTAATGTATGAAAGTAATTAATGCTAAATTAGATCCAATTTCTCTTTCTAGTGGTCAAGGTTTCAAGATACTAATATGAGAATTGAGTGTTTCATAAGCCATATAAAATTTGAATTTTTAATATACTCCAAAATTATCATATAAAAATAAGTTTTATAGAGTTTATGAAGTATCAGCATCAACAAAAATACATGGAAGTTAATAATGCTAAATAAGAATCATTTTCTTAATTCATTGGTCTTGGTTTCATGATACTATTTTTTTGTTTCACTAGTATTAATTTGCTATCAATTATATTCAATAACCATTACACACACATTGCATAAATCCAGTATTATTATCAATATCTTCTAGTTTATTTTCAAAATAAGATGTTGATACTTTCCCAAAGTGGTATGAATGCAAATTCCTGTCTCAGCAAGCCTTGAGTGAACTGCTGCACTGCAATCTGAAAAAAATGTAGTCAGTTAAATATGTAAAATTAGTGGAGAATTAATTGAGAATTGAGTGTTTCATAAGCAGTTTAAAATATGAATTTATAACACGAGTCAAAATTGTCATTTAAAAGCATGTTTATAGTGTTTATGAAGTATCAGCATCAATGAAATACATGGAATTAATAATGCTAAATAAGAATCATTTACCTAATTCATTGGTCTTGGTTTCATGATATTTACTTTTTGATTCACTAATATTAAGTTGCTATCAATTATATACAGTTATTATTACACGTACCTTGCAAAAGACCATTATTGTTATTATAAGTATCTTCTAGTTTATTTTCAAAATAAGATGTTGATATTTTCCAAAGTGGTATAAATGCAAATTCCTGTCTCAGCAAGCCTTGAGTGAACTGCTGCACTGTAATCTGAAAAAAATGTAGTCAGTTAAATATGTAAAATTAGTGGAGAATTAATTGAGAATTGAGTGTTTCATAAGCAGTTAAAAAAATGAATTTATAAGACGAGTCAAAATTATCATATAAAAGCATATTTATAGTGTTTATGAAGTATCAGCATCAATGAAATACATGAAAGTTAATAATGCTAAAAAAGAATCATTTACTTAATCCAATTGTCACTACTACACACCATAAGGAGAACGAAAATAATTCTATAACAACTAGTGCGTGGACAACACTGGATAATTTAGAAATTGAAACAATCAAAACAAAAACTAACAGACAACATTCATTTTTAATACAAAATAATTGAAAACTATTTACAGTTGAAACTTTAACACAAGTACGAATGTAAAACTGTAAAAAGATACGAAATTTAAGCATAAACAGATGATAACAAATAATAATTATGATAAGCCATAAAAGATTGTACAAATTAACAGAATGTTTTGTACTTTTAAAAAAGAATACACTTGTACAATAACTGAAACATACCCGTTTTCCATATGAATTTGATGATAATTTTTCAATGATAAATTTAAATCATTTTCTTAATGCATTGGTCGAGGATCAGGACACTGACTTGTGTTAACTTCGGGCGTAAAATATGAACAATTCGTTGATATTATAAATATTCTTTCGTAAATGTACAAGACATTCGGTCAAAAGCCTAATAAATAAACCGCCCCACACCGGACAGCAGTGGAACGGTGAATGGCACACAACCAACTAGATTCTTCCTGTGGCAGGTCAGCCGTCGACCAAGGTATGGGGAACCTCCCGCCCACTGTTGGTGTTAATATTGACTTAATGATTAATTCTTCTATAAACAGTTGAAAATGTGAATTTGTAATTTTTATCAAAATTATCATTTATGTATAGTCTAAATAAAAGATTTTTATAGCATAGGTAAATAAGAAAAATAAAATTACAAGCTAAAAGTGTTTACTAATCTTTTATTCATATATATAACAAATAACAATTGTTTTACAACTATTAATTTATTATCAATTATATTCAATAACCATTACACACACATTGCATAAATCCAATATTATTATCAGTATCTTCTAGTTTATTTTCAAAATAAGATGTTGATACTTTCCCAAAGTGGTATGAATGCAAATTTCTGTCTCAGCAAGCCTTGGGTGAACTGCTGCACTGCAATCTGAAAAAATGTAGTCAGTTAAATTTGTAAGATTGGTGGAGAATTAATTGAGAAATGAGTGTTTCATAAGCAGTTTAAAATATGAATTTATAACACGAGACAAAATTGTCATTTAAAAGCATGTTTATAGTGTTTATGAAGTAACAGCATCAATGAATTACATGGAAGTTAATAAAGTTAAATAAGAATCATTTACATAATTTAATGGTGTTGGTTTCATGTCAATTAATTGAGAATTGAGTGTTTCATAAGCCATAAAAAATTTGAATTTTTAATATACTCCAAAATTATCATATAAAAACAAGTTTTATAGAGTTTATGAAACATTGGCATAAATGTAATGTATGAAAGTAATTAATGCTAAATAAGAAACATATTCTCTTTCTAGTGGTGAAGGTTTCAAGGTACTAACATGAGAATTGAGTATTTTATAAGCAATTAAAAAAATGAATTTTTAATATACTCCATAATTATCATATAAAAACAAGTTTTATAGAGTTTATGAAACATTGGCATTAATGAAATGTATGATAGTTATTAATGCTAAATAAGAAACAAATTCTCTTTCTAGTGGTCAAACTTTCAAGACACTAAATTGAGAATTGAGTATTTCATAAGCCATAAAAAATTTGAATTTGTAATTTACATTAATATAATCATATAAAAACATGTTTTATTGAGTTTATGAAACATTGGCTTAAATCTAATGTATGAAAGTAAATAATGCTAAATCAGATCCAATTTCTCTTTCTAGTGGTCAAGGTTTCAAGATACTAACATGAGAATTGAGTGTTTCATAAGCCATATAAAATTTGAATTTTTAATATACTCCAAAATTATCATATAAAAACAAGATTTATAGAGTTTATGAAACATTGGCATAAATGAAATGTATGAAAGTAATTAATGCTAAATAAGAAACAAATTCTCTTTCTAGTGGTCAAACTTTCAAGACACTAAATTGAGAATTGAGTATTTCATAAGCCATAAAAAATTTGAATTTGTAATTTACATTAATATAATCATATAAAAACATGTTTTATTGAGTTTATGAAACATTGGCTTAAATCTAATGTATGAAAGTAAATAATGCTAAATCAGATCCAATTTCTCTTTCTAGTGGTCAAGGTTTCAAGATACTAACATGAGAATTGAGTGTTTCATAAGCCATATAAAATTTGAATTTTTAATATACTCCAAAATTATCATATAAAAACAAGATTTATAGAGTTTATGAAACATTGGCATAAATGAAATGTATGAAAGTAATTAATGCTAAATAAGAAACATATTCTCTTTCTAGTGGTGAAGGTTTCAAGGTACTAACATGAGAATTGAGTATTTTACAAGCAATTAAAAAAATGAATTTTTAATATACTCCATAATTATCATATAAAAACAAGTTTTATAGAGTTTATGAAACATTGGCATAAATGAAATGTATGAAAGTAATTAATGCTAAATAAGAAACATATTCTCTTTCTAGTGGTGAAGGTTTCAAGTTACTAAGATGAGAATTGAGTATTTTAGAAGCAATTAAAAAAATGAATTTGTAAAATACGTCAAATTTACCATATAAAAACATGTTTTATAGAGTTTATGAAACATTGGCTTAAATGTAATGTATGAAAGTAATTAATGCTAAATTAGATCCAATTTCTCTTTCTAGTGGTCAAGGTTTCAAGATACTAATATGAGAATTGAGTGTTTCATAAGCCATATAAAATTTGAATTTTTAATATACTCCAAAATTATCATATAAAAATAAGTTTTATAGAGTTTATGAAGTATCAGCATCAACAAAAATACATGGAAGTTAATAATGCTAAATAAGAATCATTTTCTTAATTCATTGGTCTTGGTTTCATGATACTATTTTTTTGTTTCACTAGTATTAATTTGCTATCAATTATATTCAATAACCATTACACACACATTGCATAAATCCAGTATTATTATCAATATCTTCTAGTTTATTTTCAAAATAAGATGTTGATACTTTCCCAAAGTGGTATGAATGCAAATTCCTGTCTCAGCAAGCCTTGAGTGAACTGCTGCACTGCAATCTGAAAAAAATGTAGTCAGTTAAATATGTAAAATTAGTGGAGAATTAATTGAGAATTGAGTGTTTCATAAGCAGTTTAAAATATGAATTTATAACACGAGTCAAAATTGTCATTTAAAAGCATGTTTATAGTGTTTATGAAGTATCAGCATCAATGAAATACATGGAATTAATAATGCTAAATAAGAATCATTTACCTAATTCATTGGTCTTGGTTTCATGATATTTACTTTTTGATTCACTAATATTAAGTTGCTATCAATTATATACAGTTATTATTACACGTACCTTGCAAAAGACCATTATTGTTATTATAAGTATCTTCTAGTTTATTTTCAAAATAAGATGTTGATATTTTCCAAAGTGGTATAAATGCAAATTCCTGTCTCAGCAAGCCTTGAGTGAACTGCTGCACTGTAATCTGAAAAAAATGTAGTCAGTTAAATATGTAAAATTAGTGGAGAATTAATTGAGAATTGAGTGTTTCATAAGCAGTTAAAAAAATGAATTTATAAGACGAGTCAAAATTATCATATAAAAGCATATTTATAGTGTTTATGAAGTATCAGCATCAATGAAATACATGAAAGTTAATAATGCTAAAAAAGAATCATTTACTTAATCCAATTGTCACTACTACACACCATAAGGAGAACGAAAATAATTCTATAACAACTAGTGCGTGGACAACACTGGATAATTTAGAAATTGAAACAATCAAAACAAAAACTAACAGACAACATTCATTTTTAATACAAAATAATTGAAAACTATTTACAGTTGAAACTTTAACACAAGTACGAATGTAAAACTGTAAAAAGATACGAAATTTAAGCATAAACAGATGATAACAAATAATAATTATGATAAGCCATAAAAGATTGTACAAATTAACAGAATGTTTTGTACTTTTAAAAAAGAATACACTTGTACAATAACTGAAAAATACCCGTTTTCCATATGAATTTGATGATAATTTTTCAATGATAAATTTAAATCATTTTCTTAATGCATTGGTCGAGGATCAGGACACTGACTTGTGTTAACTTCGGGCGTAAAATATGAACAATTCGTTGATATTATAAATATTCTTTCGTAAATGTACAAGACATTCGGTCAAAAGCCTAATAAATATACCGCCCCACACCGGACAGCAGTGGAACGGTGAACGGCACACAACCAACTAGATTCTTCCTGTGGCAGGTCAGCCGTCGACCAAGGTATGGGGAACCTCCCGCCCATCTGTTGGTGTTAATATTGACTTAATGATTAATTCTTCTATAAACAGTTGAAAATGTGAATTTGTAATTTTTATCAAAATTATCATTTATGTATAGTCTAAATAAAAGATTTTTATAGCATAGGTAAATAAGAAAAATAAAAATTACAAGCTAAAAGTGTTTACTAATCTTTTATTCATATATATAACAAATAACAATTGTTTTACAACTATTAATTTATTATCAATTATATTCAATAACCATTACACACACATTGCATAAATCCAATATTATTATCAGTATCTTCTAGTTTATTTTCAAAATAAGATGTTGATACTTTCCCAAAGTGGTATGAATGCAAATTTCTGTCTCAGCAAGCCTTGGGTGAACTGCTGCACTGCAATCTGAAAAAATGTAGTCAGTTAAATTTGTAAGATTGGTGGAGAATTAATTGAGAAATGAGTGTTTCATAAGCAGTTTAAAATATGAATTTATAACACGAGACAAAATTGTCATTTAAAAGCATGTTTATAGTGTTTATGAAGTAACAGCATCAATGAATTACATGGAAGTTAATAAAGTTAAATAAGAATCATTTACATAATTTAATGGTGTTGGTTTCATGTCAATTAATTGAGAATTGAGTGTTTCATAAGCCATAAAAAATTTGAATTTTTAATATACTCCAAAATTATCATATAAAAACAAGTTTTATAGAGTTTATGAAACATTGGCATAAATGTAATGTATGAAAGTAATTAATGCTAAATAAGAAACATATTCTCTTTCTAGTGGTGAAGGTTTCAAGGTACTAACATGAGAATTGAGTATTTTATAAGCAATTAAAAAAATGAATTTTTAATATACTCCATAATTATCATATAAAAACAAGTTTTATAGAGTTTATGAAACATTGGCATTAATGAAATGTATGATAGTTATTAATGCTAAATAAGAAACAAATTCTCTTTCTAGTGGTCAAACTTTCAAGACACTAAATTGAGAATTGAGTATTTCATAAGCCATAAAAAATTTGAATTTGTAATTTACATTAATATAATCATATAAAAACATGTTTTATTGAGTTTATGAAACATTGGCTTAAATCTAATGTATGAAAGTAAATAATGCTAAATCAGATCCAATTTCTCTTTCTAGTGGTCAAGGTTTCAAGATACTAACATGAGAATTGAGTGTTTCATAAGCCATATAAAATTTGAATTTTTAATATACTCCAAAATTATCATATAAAAACAAGATTTATAGAGTTTATGAAACATTGGCATAAATGAAATGTATGAAAGTAATTAATGCTAAATAAGAAACAAATTCTCTTTCTAGTGGTCAAACTTTCAAGACACTAAATTGAGAATTGAGTATTTCATAAGCCATAAAAAATTTGAATTTGTAATTTACATTAATATAATCATATAAAAACATGTTTTATTGAGTTTATGAAACATTGGCTTAAATCTAATGTATGAAAGTAAATAATGCTAAATCAGATCCAATTTCTCTTTCTAGTGGTCAAGGTTTCAAGATACTAACATGAGAATTGAGTGTTTCATAAGCCATATAAAATTTGAATTTTTAATATACTCCAAAATTATCATATAAAAACAAGATTTATAGAGTTTATGAAACATTGGCATAAATGAAATGTATGAAAGTAATTAATGCTAAATAAGAAACATATTCTCTTTCTAGTGGTGAAGGTTTCAAGGTACTAACATGAGAATTGAGTATTTTAGAAGCAATTAAAAAAATGAATTTTTAATATACTCCATAATTATCATATAAAAACAAGTTTTATAGAGTTTATGAAACATTGGCATAAATGAAATGTATGAAAGTAATTAATGCTAAATAAGAAACATATTCTCTTTCTAGTGGTGAAGGTTTCAAGTTACTAAGATGAGAATTGAGTATTTTAGAAGCAATTAAAAAAATGAATTTGTAAAATACGTCAAATTTACCATATAAAAACATGTTTTATAGAGTTTATGAAACATTGGCTTAAATGTAATGTATGAAAGTAATTAATGCTAAATTAGATCCAATTTCTCTTTCTAGTGGTCAAGGTTTCAAGATACTAATATGAGAATTGAGTGTTTCATAAGCCATATAAAATTTGAATTTTTAATATACTCCAAAATTATCATATAAAAATAAGTTTTATAGAGTTTATGAAGTATCAGCATCAACAAAAATACATGGAAGTTAATAATGCTAAATAAGAATCATTTTCTTAATTCATTGGTCTTGGTTTCATGATACTATTTTTTGTTTCACTAGTATTAATTTGCTATCAATTATATTCAATAACCATTACACACACATTGCATAAATCCAGTATTATTATCAATATCTTCTAGTTTATTTTCAAAATAAGATGTTGATACTTTCCCAAAGTGGTATGAATGCAAATTCCTGTCTCAGCAAGCCTTGAGTGAACTGCTGCACTGCAATCTGAAAAAAATGTAGTCAGTTAAATATGTAAAATTAGTGGAGAATTAATTGAGAATTGAGTGTTTCATAAGCAGTTTAAAATATGAATTTATAACACGAGTCAAAATTGTCATTTAAAAGCATGTTTATAGTGTTTATGAAGTATCAGCATCAATGAAATACATGGAATTAATAATGCTAAATAAGAATCATTTACCTAATTCATTGGTCTTGGTTTCATGATATTTACTTTTTGATTCACTAATATTAAGTTGCTATCAATTATATACAGTTATTATTACACGTACCTTGCAAAAGACCATTATTGTTATTATAAGTATCTTCTAGTTTATTTTCAAAATAAGATGTTGATATTTTCCAAAGTGGTATAAATGCAAATTCCTGTCTCAGCAAGCCTTGAGTGAACTGCTGCACTGTAATCTGAAAAAAATGTAGTCAGTTAAATATGTAAAATTAGTGGAGAATTAATTGAGAATTGAGTGTTTCATAAGCAGTTAAAAAAATGAATTTATAAGACGAGTCAAAATTATCATATAAAAGCATATTTATAGTGTTTATGAAGTATCAGCATCAATGAAATACATGAAAGTTAATAATGCTAAAAAAGAATCATTTACTTAATCCAATTGTCACTACTACACACCATAAGGAGAACGAAAATAATTCTATAACAACTAGTGCGTGGACAACACTGGATAATTTAGAAATTGAAACAATCAAAACAAAAACTAACAGACAACATTCATTTTTAATACAAAATAATTGAAAACTATTTACAGTTGAAACTTTAACACAAGTACGAATGTAAAACTGTAAAAAGATACGAAATTTAAGCATAAACAGATGATAACAAATAATAATTATGATAAGCCATAAAAGATTGTACAAATTAACAGAATGTTTTGTACTTTTAAAAAAGAATACACTTGTACAATAACTGAAACATACCCGTTTTCCATATGAATTTGATGATAATTTTTCAATGATAAATTTAAATCATTTTCTTAATGCATTGGTCGAGGATCAGGACACTGACTTGTGTTAACTTCGGGCGTAAAATATGAACAATTCGTTGATATTATAAATATTCTTTCGTAAATGTACAAGACATTCGGTCAAAAGCCTAATAAATAAACCGCCCCACACCGGACAGCAGTGGAACGGTGAATGGCACACAACCAACTAGATTCTTCCTGTGGCAGGTCAGCCGTCGACCAAGGTATGGGGAACCTCCCGCCCACTGTTGGTGTTAATATTGACTTAATGATTAATTCTTCTATAAACAGTTGAAAATGTGAATTTGTAATTTTTATCAAAATTATCATTTATGTATAGTCTAAATAAAAGATTTTTATAGCATAGGTAAATAAGAAAAATAAAAATTACAAGCTAAAAGTGTTTACTAATCTTTTATTCATATATATAACAAATAACAATTGTTTTACAACTATTAATTTATTATCAATTATATTCAATAACCATTACACACACATTGCATAAATCCAATATTATTATCAGTATCTTCTAGTTTATTTTCAAAATAAGATGTTGATACTTTCCCAAAGTGGTATGAATGCAAATTTCTGTCTCAGCAAGCCTTGGGTGAACTGCTGCACTGCAATCTGAAAAAATGTAGTCAGTTAAATTTGTAAGATTGGTGGAGAATTAATTGAGAAATGAGTGTTTCATAAGCAGTTTAAAATATGAATTTATAACACGAGACAAAATTGTCATTTAAAAGCATGTTTATAGTGTTTATGAAGTAACAGCATCAATGAATTACATGGAAGTTAATAAAGTTAAATAAGAATCATTTACATAATTTAATGGTGTTGGTTTCATGTCAATTAATTGAGAATTGAGTGTTTCATAAGCCATAAAAAATTTGAATTTTTAATATACTCCAAAATTATCATATAAAAACAAGTTTTATAGAGTTTATGAAACATTGGCATAAATGTAATGTATGAAAGTAATTAATGCTAAATAAGAAACATATTCTCTTTCTAGTGGTGAAGGTTTCAAGGTACTAACATGAGAATTGAGTATTTTATAAGCAATTAAAAAAATGAATTTTTAATATACTCCATAATTATCATATAAAAACAAGTTTTATAGAGTTTATGAAACATTGGCATTAATGAAATGTATGATAGTTATTAATGCTAAATAAGAAACAAATTCTCTTTCTAGTGGTCAAACTTTCAAGACACTAAATTGAGAATTGAGTATTTCATAAGCCATAAAAAATTTGAATTTGTAATTTACATTAATATAATCATATAAAAACATGTTTTATTGAGTTTATGAAACATTGGCTTAAATCTAATGTATGAAAGTAAATAATGCTAAATCAGATCCAATTTCTCTTTCTAGTGGTCAAGGTTTCAAGATACTAACATGAGAATTGAGTGTTTAATAAGCCATATAAAATTTGAATTTTTAATATACTCCAAAATTATCATATAAAAACAAGATTTATAGAGTTTATGAAACATTGGCATAAATGAAATGTATGAAAGTAATTAATGCTAAATAAGAAACAAATTCTCTTTCTAGTGGTCAAACTTTCAAGACACTAAATTGAGAATTGAGTATTTCATAAGCCATAAAAAATTTGAATTTGTAATTTACATTAATATAATCATATAAAAACATGTTTTATTGAGTTTATGAAACATTGGCTTAAATCTAATGTATGAAAGTAAATAATGCTAAATCAGATCCAATTTCTCTTTCTAGTGGTCAAGGTTTCAAGATACTAACATGAGAATTGAGTGTTTCATAAGCCATATAAAATTTGAATTTTTAATATACTCCAAAATTATCATATAAAAACAAGATTTATAGAGTTTATGAAACATTGGCATAAATGAAATGTATGAAAGTAATTAATGCTAAATAAGAAACATATTCTCTTTCTAGTGGTGAAGGTTTCAAGGTACTAACATGAGAATTGAGTATTTTACAAGCAATTAAAAAAATGAATTTTTAATATACTCCATAATTATCATATAAAAACAAGTTTTATAGAGTTTATGAAACATTGGCATAAATGAAATGTATGAAAGTAATTAATGCTAAATAAGAAACATATTCTCTTTCTAGTGGTGAAGGTTTCAAGTTACTAAGATGAGAATTGAGTATTTTAGAAGCAATTAAAAAAATGAATTTGTAAAATACGTCAAATTTACCATATAAAAACATGTTTTATAGAGTTTATGAAACATTGGCTTAAATGTAATGTATGAAAGTAATTAATGCTAAATTAGATCCAATTTCTCTTTCTAGTGGTCAAGGTTTCAAGATACTAATATGAGAATTGAGTGTTTCATAAGCCATATAAAATTTGAATTTTTAATATACTCCAAAATTATCATATAAAAATAAGTTTTATAGAGTTTATGAAGTATCAGCATCAACAAAAATACATGGAAGTTAATAATGCTAAATAAGAATCATTTTCTTAATTCATTGGTCTTGGTTTCATGATACTATTTTTTTGTTTCACTAGTATTAATTTGCTATCAATTATATTCAATAACCATTACACACACATTGCATAAATCCAGTATTATTATCAATATCTTCTAGTTTATTTTCAAAATAAGATGTTGATACTTTCCCAAAGTGGTATGAATGCAAATTCCTGTCTCAGCAAGCCTTGAGTGAACTGCTGCACTGCAATCTGAAAAAAATGTAGTCAGTTAAATATGTAAAATTAGTGGAGAATTAATTGAGAATTGAGTGTTTCATAAGCAGTTTAAAATATGAATTTATAACACGAGTCAAAATTGTCATTTAAAAGCATGTTTATAGTGTTTATGAAGTATCAGCATCAATGAAATACATGAAAGTTAATAATGCTAAAAAAGAATCATTTACTTAATCCAATTGTCACTACTACACACCATAAGGAGAACGAAAATAATTCTATAACAACTAGTGCGTGGACAACACTGGATAATTTAGAAATTGAAACAATCAAAACAAAAACTAACAGACAACATTCATTTTTAATACAAAATAATTGAAAACTATTTACAGTTGAAACTTTAACACAAGTACGAATGTAAAACTGTAAAAAGATACGAAATTTAAGCATAAACAGATGATAACAAATAATAATTATGATAAGCCATAAAAGATTGTACAAATTAACAGAATGTTTTGTACTTTTAAAAAAGAATACACTTGTACAACAACTGAAAAATACCCGTTTTCCATATGAATTTGATGATAATTTTTCAATGATAAATTTAAATCATTTTCTTAATGCATTGGTCGAGGATCAGGACACTGACTTGTGTTAACTTCGGGCGTAAAATATGAACAATTCGTTGATATTATAAATATTCTTTCGTAAATGTACAAGACATTCGGTCAAAAGCCTAATAAATATACCGCCCCACACCGGACAGCAGTGGAACGGTGAACGGCAAACAACCAACTAGATTCTTCCTGTGGCAGGTCAGCCGTCGACCAAGGTATGGGGAACCTCCCGCCCTCTGTTGGTGTTAATATTGACTTAATGATTAATTCTTCTATAAACAGTTGAAAATGTGAATTTGTAATTTTTATCAAAATTATCATTTATGTATAGTCTAAATAAAAGATTTTTATAGCATAGGTAAATAAGAAAAATAAAAATTACAAGCTAAAAGTGTTTACTAATCTTTTATTCATATATATAACAAATAACAATTGTTTTACAACTATTAATTTATTATCAATTATATTCAATAACCATTACACACACATTGCATAAATCCAATATTATTATCAGTATCTTCTAGTTTATTTTCAAAATAAGATGTTGATACTTTCCCAAAGTGGTATGAATGCAAATTTCTGTCTCAGCAAGCCTTGGGTGAACTGCTGCACTGCAATCTGAAAAAATGTAGTCAGTTAAATTTGTAAGATTGGTGGAGAATTAATTGAGAAATGAGTGTTTCATAAGCAGTTTAAAATATGAATTTATAACACGAGACAAAATTGTCATTTAAAAGCATGTTTATAGTGTTTATGAAGTAACAGCATCAATGAATTACATGGAAGTTAATAAAGTTAAATAAGAATCATTTACATAATTTAATGGTGTTGGTTTCATGTCAATTAATTGAGAATTGAGTGTTTCATAAGCCATAAAAAATTTGAATTTTTAATATACTCCAAAATTATCATATAAAAACAAGTTTTATAGAGTTTATGAAACATTGGCATAAATGTAATGTATGAAAGTAATTAATGCTAAATAAGAAACATATTCTCTTTCTAGTGGTGAAGGTTTCAAGGTACTAACATGAGAATTGAGTATTTTATAAGCAATTAAAAAAATGAATTTTTAATATACTCCATAATTATCATATAAAAACAAGTTTTATAGAGTTTATGAAACATTGGCATTAATGAAATGTATGATAGTTATTAATGCTAAATAAGAAACAAATTCTCTTTCTAGTGGTCAAACTTTCAAGACACTAAATTGAGAATTGAGTATTTCATAAGCCATAAAAAATTTGAATTTGTAATTTACATTAATATAATCATATAAAAACATGTTTTATTGAGTTTATGAAACATTGGCTTAAATCTAATGTATGAAAGTAAATAATGCTAAATCAGATCCAATTTCTCTTTCTAGTGGTCAAGGTTTCAAGATACTAACATGAGAATTGAGTGTTTCATAAGCCATATAAAATTTGAATTTTAATATACTCCAAAATTATCATATAAAAACAAGATTTATAGAGTTTATGAAACATTGGCATAAATGAAATGTATGAAAGTAATTAATGCTAAATAAGAAACATATTCTCTTTCTAGTGGTGAAGGTTTCAAGATACTAACATGAGAATTGAGTATTTTAGAAGCAATTAAAAAAATGAATTTGTAAAATACGTCAAATTTACCATATAAAAACAAGATTTATAGAGTTTATGAAACATTGGCATAAATGAAATGTATGAAAGTAATTAATGCTAAATAAGAAACATATTCTCTTTCTAGTGGTGAAGGTTTCAAGGTACTAACATGAGCATTGAGTATTTTATAAGCAATTAAAAAAATGAATTTTTAATATACTCCATAATTATCATATAAAAACAAGTTTTATAGAGTTTATGAAACATTGGCATAAATGAAATGTATGAAAGTAATTAATGCTAAATAAGAAACATATTCTCTTTCTAGTGGTGAAGGTTTCAAGTTACTAAGATGAGAATTGAGTATTTTAGAAGCAATTAAAAAAATGAATTTGTAAAATACGTCAAATTTACCATATAAAAACATGTTTTATAGAGTTTATGAAACATTGGCTTAAATGTAATGTATGAAAGTAATTAATGCTAAATTAGATCCAATTTCTCTTTCTAGTGGTCAAGGTTTCAAGATACTAATATGAGAATTGAGTGTTTCATAAGCCATATAAAATTTGAATTTTTAATATACTCCAAAATTATCATATAAAAATAAGTTTTATAGAGTTTATGAAGTATCAGCATCAACAAAAATACATGGAAGTTAATAATGCTAAATAAGAATCATTTTCTTAATTCATTGGTCTTGGTTTCATGATACTATTTTTTTGTTTCACTAGTATTAATTTGCTATCAATTATATTCAATAACCATTACACACACATTGCATAAATCCAGTATTATTATCAATATCTTCTAGTTTATTTTCAAAATAAGATGTTGATACTTTCCCAAAGTGGTATGAATGCAAATTCCTGTCTCAGCAAGCCTTGAGTGAACTGCTGCACTGCAATCTGAAAAAAATGTAGTCAGTTAAATATGTAAAATTAGTGGAGAATTAATTGAGAATTGAGTGTTTCATAAGCAGTTTAAAATATGAATTTATAACACGAGTCAAAATTGTCATTTAAAAGCATGTTTATAGTGTTTATGAAGTATCAGCATCAATGAAATACATGGAATTAATAATGCTAAATAAGAATCATTTACCTAATTCATTGGTCTTGGTTTCATGATATTTACTTTTTGATTCACTAATATTAAGTTGCTATCAATTATATACAGTTATTATTACACGTACCTTGCAAAAGACCATTATTGTTATTATAAGTATCTTCTAGTTTATTTTCAAAATAAGATGTTGATATTTTCCAAAGTGGTATAAATGCAAATTCCTGTCTCAGCAAGCCTTGAGTGAACTGCTGCACTGTAATCTGAAAAAAATGTAGTCAGTTAAATATGTAAAATTAGTGGAGAATTAATTGAGAATTGAGTGTTTCATAAGCAGTTAAAAAAATGAATTTATAAGACGAGTCAAAATTATCATATAAAAGCATATTTATAGTGTTTATGAAGTATCAGCATCAATGAAATACATGAAAGTTAATAATGCTAAAAAAGAATCATTTACTTAATCCAATTGTCACTACTACACACCATAAGGAGAACGAAAATAATTCTATAACAACTAGTGCGTGGACAACACTGGATAATTTAGAAATTGAAACAATCAAAACAAAAACTAACAGACAACATTCATTTTTAATACAAAATAATTGAAAACTATTTACAGTTGAAACTTTAACACAAGTACGAATGTAAAACTGTAAAAAGATACGAAATTTAAGCATAAACAGATGATAACAAATAATAATTATGATAAGCCATAAAAGATTGTACAAATTAACAGAATGTTTTGTACTTTTAAAAAAGAATACACTTGTACAATAACTGAAACATACCCGTTTTCCATATGAATTTGATGATAATTTTTCAATGATAAATTTAAATCATTTTCTTAATGCATTGGTCGAGGATCAGGACACTGACTTGTGTTAACTTCGGGCGTAAAATATGAACAATTCGTTGATATTATAAATATTCTTTCGTAAATGTACAAGACATTCGGTCAAAAGCCTAATAAATAAACCGCCCCACACCGGACAGCAGTGGAACGGTGAATGGCACACAACCAACTAGATTCTTCCTGTGGCAGGTCAGCCGTCGACCAAGGTATGGGGAACCTCCCGCCCACTGTTGGTGTTAATATTGACTTAATGATTAATTCTTCTATAAACAGTTGAAAATGTGAATTTGTAATTTTTATCAAAATTATCATTTATGTATAGTCTAAATAAAAGATTTTTATAGCATAGGTAAATAAGAAAATAAAAATTACAAGCTAAAAGTGTTTACTAATCTTTTATTCATATATATAACAAATAACAATTGTTTTACAACTATTAATTTATTATCAA
This sequence comes from Rhopalosiphum maidis, assembly GCF_003676215.2. Classification (NCBI taxonomy): domain Eukaryota; kingdom Metazoa; phylum Arthropoda; class Insecta; order Hemiptera; family Aphididae; genus Rhopalosiphum; species Rhopalosiphum maidis. The sequence goes on from NC_040879.1 coordinate 74,484,382, forward strand.
TTATATTCAATAACCATTACACACACATTGCATAAATCCAATATTATTATCAGTATCTTCTAGTTTATTTTCAAAATAAGATGTTGATACTTTCCCAAAGTGGTATGAATGCAAATTTCTGTCTCAGCAAGCCTTGGGTGAACTGCTGCACTGCAATCTGAAAAAATGTAGTCAGTTAAATTTGTAAGATTGGTGGAGAATTAATTGAGAAATGAGTGTTTCATAAGCAGTTTAAAATATGAATTTATAACACGAGACAAAATTGTCATTTAAAAGCATGTTTATAGTGTTTATGAAGTAACAGCATCAATGAATTACATGGAAGTTAATAAAGTTAAATAAGAATCATTTACATAATTTAATGGTGTTGGTTTCATGTCAATTAATTGAGAATTGAGTGTTTCATAAGCCATAAAAAATTTGAATTTTTAATATACTCCAAAATTATCATATAAAAACAAGTTTTATAGAGTTTATGAAACATTGGCATAAATGTAATGTATGAAAGTAATTAATGCTAAATAAGAAACATATTCTCTTTCTAGTGGTGAAGGTTTCAAGGTACTAACATGAGAATTGAGTATTTTATAAGCCATATAAAATTTGAATTTTTAATATACTCCAAAATTATCATATAAAAACAAGATTTATAGAGTTTATGAAACATTGGCATAAATGAAATGTATGAAAGTAATTAATGCTAAATAAGAAACATATTCTCTTTCTAGTGGTGAAGGTTTCAAGGTACTAACATGAGAATTGAGTATTTTACAAGCAATTAAAAAAATGAATTTTTAATATACTCCATAATTATCATATAAAAACAAGTTTTATAGAGTTTATGAAGTATCAGCATCAACAAAAATACATGGAAGTTAATAATGCTAAATAAGAATCATTTTCTTAATTCATTGGTCTTGGTTTCATGATACTATTTTTTTGTTTCACTAGTATTAATTTGCTATCAATTATATTCAATAACCATTACACACACATTGCATAAATCCAGTATTATTATCAATATCTTCTAGTTTATTTTCAAAATAAGATGTTGATACTTTCCCAAAGTGGTATGAATGCAAATTCCTGTCTCAGCAAGCCTTGAGTGAACTGCTGCACTGCAATCTGAAAAAAATGTAGTCAGTTAAATATGTAAAATTAGTGGAGAATTAATTGAGAATTGAGTGTTTCATAAGCAGTTTAAAATATGAATTTATAACACGAGTCAAAATTGTCATTTAAAAGCATGTTTATAGTGTTTATGAAGTATCAGCATCAATGAAATACATGGAATTAATAATGCTAAATAAGAATCATTTACCTAATTCATTGGTCTTGGTTTCATGATATTTACTTTTTGATTCACTAATATTAAGTTGCTATCAATTATATACAGTTATTATTACACGTACCTTGCAAAAGACCATTATTGTTATTATAAGTATCTTCTAGTTTATTTTCAAAATAAGATGTTGATATTTTCCAAAGTGGTATAAATGCAAATTCCTGTCTCAGCAAGCCTTGAGTGAACTGCTGCACTGTAATCTGAAAAAAATGTAGTCAGTTAAATATGTAAAATTAGTGGAGAATTAATTGAGAATTGAGTGTTTCATAAGCAGTTAAAAAAATGAATTTATAAGACGAGTCAAAATTATCATATAAAAGCATATTTATAGTGTTTATGAAGTATCAGCATCAATGAAATACATGAAAGTTAATAATGCTAAAAAAGAATCATTTACTTAATCCAATTGTCACTACTACACACCATAAGGAGAACGAAAATAATTCTATAACAACTAGTGCGTGGACAACACTGGATAATTTAGAAATTGAAACAATCAAAACAAAAACTAACAGACAACATTCATTTTAATACAAAATAATTGAAAACTATTTACAGTTGAAACTTTAACACAAGTACGAATGTAAAACTGTAAAAAGATACGAAATTTAAGCATAAACAGATGATAACAAATAATAATTATGATAAGCCATAAAAGATTGTACAAATTAACAGAATGTTTTGTACTTTTAAAAAAGAATACACTTGTACAATAACTGAAACATACCCGTTTTCCATATGAATTTGATGATAATTTTTCAATGATAAATTTAAATCATTTTCTTAATGCATTGGTCGAGGATCAGGACACTGACTTGTGTTAACTTCGGGCGTAAAATATGAACAATTCGTTGATATTATAAATATTCTTTCGTAAATGTACAAGACATTCGGTCAAAAGCCTAATAAATAAACCGCCCCACACCGGACAGCAGTGGAACGGTGAATGGCACACAACCAACTAGATTCTTCCTGTGGCAGGTCAGCCGTCGACCAAGGTATGGGGAACCTCCCGCCCACTGTTGGTGTTAATATTGACTTAATGATTAATTCTTCTATAAACAGTTGAAAATGTGAATTTGTAATTTTTATCAAAATTATCATTTATGTATAGTCTAAATAAAAGATTTTTATAGCATAGGTAAATAAGAAAAATAAAAATTACAAGCTAAAGTGTTTACTAATCTTTTATTCATATATATAACAAATAACAATTGTTTTACAACTATTAATTTATTATCAATTATATTCAATAACCATTACACACACATTGCATAAATCCAATATTATTATCAGTATCTTCTAGTTTATTTTCAAAATAAGATGTTGATACTTTCCCAAAGTGGTATGAATGCAAATTTCTGTCTCAGCAAGCCTTGGGTGAACTGCTGCACTGCAATCTGAAAAAATGTAGTCAGTTAAATTTGTAAGATTGGTGGAGAATTAATTGAGAAATGAGTGTTTCATAAGCAGTTTAAAATATGAATTTATAACACGAGACAAAATTGTCATTTAAAAGCATGTTTATAGTGTTTATGAAGTAACAGCATCAATGAATTACATGGAAGTTAATAAAGTTAAATAAGAATCATTTACATAATTTAATGGTGTTGGTTTCATGTCAATTAATTGAGAATTGAGTGTTTCATAAGCCATAAAAAATTTGAATTTTTAATATACTCCAAAATTATCATATAAAAACAAGTTTTATAGAGTTTATGAAACATTGGCATAAATGTAATGTATGAAAGTAATTAATGCTAAATAAGAAACATATTCTCTTTCTAGTGGTGAAGGTTTCAAGGTACTAACATGAGAATTGAGTATTTTATAAGCAATTAAAAAAATGAATTTTTAATATACTCCATAATTATCATATAAAAACAAGTTTATAGAGTTTATGAAACATTGGCATTAATGAAATGTATGATAGTTATTAATGCTAAATAAGAAACAATTCTCTTTCTAGTGGTCAAACTTTCAAGACACTAAATTGAGAATTGAGTATTTCATAAGCCATAAAAAATTTGAATTTGTAATTTACATTAATATAATCATATAAAAACATGTTTTATTGAGTTTATGAAACATGGCTTAAATCTAATGTATGAAAGTAAATAATGCTAAATCAGATCCAATTTCTCTTTCTAGTGGTCAAGGTTTCAAGATACTAACATGAGAATTGAGTGTTTAATAAGCCATATAAAATTTGAATTTTTAATATACTCCAAAATTATCATATAAAAAACAAGATTTATAGAGTTTATGAAACATTGGCATAAATGAAATGTATGAAAGTAATTAATGCTAAATAAGAAACAAATTCTCTTCTAGTGGTCAAACTTTCAAGACACTAAATTGAGAATTGAGTATTTCATAAGCCATAAAAAATTTGAATTTGTAATTTACATTAATATAATCATATAAAAACATGTTTTATTGAGTTTATGAAACATTGGCTTAAATCTAATGTATGAAAGTAAATAATGCTAAATCAGATCCAATTTCTCTTTCTAGTGGTCAAGGTTTCAAGATACTAACATGAGAATTGAGTGTTTCATAAGCCATATAAAATTTGAATTTTTAATATACTCCAAAATTATCATATAAAACAAGATTTATAGAGTTTATGAAACATTGGCATAAATGAAATGTATGAAAGTAATTAATGCTAAATAAGAACATATTCTCTTTCTAGTGGTGAAGGTTTCAAGGTACTAACATGAGAATTGAGTATTTTACAAGCAATTAAAAAAATGAATTTTTAATATACTCCATAATTATCATATAAAAACAAGTTTTATAGAGTTTATGAAACATTGGCATAAATGAAATGTATGAAAGTAATTAATGCTAAATAAGAAACATATTCTCTTTCTAGTGGTGAAGGTTTCAAGTTACTAAGATGAGAATTGAGTATTTTAGAAGCAATTAAAAAATGAATTTGTAAAATACGTCAAATTTACCATATAAAAACATGTTTATAGAGTTTATGAAACATGGCTTAAATGTAATGTATGAAAGTAATTAATGCTAAATTAGATCCAATTTCTCTTTCTAGTGGTCAAGGTTTCAAGATACTAATATGAGAATTGAGTGTTTCATAAGCCATATAAAATTTGAATTTTTAATATACTCCAAAATTATCATATAAAAATAAGTTTTATAGAGTTTATGAAGTATCAGCATCAACAAAAATACATGGAAGTTAATAATGCTAAATAAGAATCATTTTCTTAATTCATTGTTCTTGGTTTCATGATACTATTTTTTTGTTTCACTAGTATTAATTTGCTATCAATTATATTCAATAACCATTACACACACATTGCATAAATCCAGTATTATTATCAATATCTTCTAGTTTATTTTCAAAATAAGATGTTGATACTTTCCCAAAGTGGTATGAATGCAAATTCCTGTCTCAGCAAGCCTTGAGTGAACTGCTGCACTGCAATCTGAAAAAAATGTAGTCAGTTAAATATGTAAAATTAGTGGAGAATTAATTGAGAATTGAGTGTTTCATAAGCAGTTTAAAATATGAATTTATAACACGAGTCAAAATTGTCATTTAAAAGCATGTTTATAGTGTTTATGAAGTATCAGCATCAATGAAATACATGAAAGTTAATAATGCTAAAAAGAATCATTTACTTAATCCAATTGTCACTACTACACACCATAAGGAGAACGAAAATAATTCTATAACAACTAGTGCGTGGACAACACTGGATAATTTAGAAATTGAAACAATCAAAACAAAAACTAACAGACAACATTCATTTTTAATACAAAATAATTGAAAACTATTTACAGTTGAAACTTTAACACAAGTACGAATGTAAAACTGTAAAAAGATACGAAATTTAAGCATAAACAGATGATAACAAATAATAATTATGATAAGCCATAAAAGATTGTACAAATTAACAGAATGTTTGTACTTTAAAAAGAATACACTTGTAACAACAACTGAAAAATACCCGTTTTCCATATGAATTTGATGATAATTTTTCAATGATAAATTTAAATCATTTTCTTAATGCATTGGTCGAGGATCAGGACACTGACTTGTGTTAACTTCGGCGTAAAATATGAACAATTCGTTGATATATAAATATTCTTTCGTAAATGTACAAGACATTCGGTCAAAAGCCTAATAAATTATACCGCCCACACCGGACAGCAGTGGAACGGTGAACGGCAAACAACCAACTAGAGTCTTCCTGTGGCAGGTCAGCCGTCGACCAAGGTATGGGGAACCTCCCGCCCTCTGTTGGTGTTAATATTGACTTAATGATTAATTCTTCTATAAACAGTTGAAAATGTGAATTTGTAATTTTTATCAAAATATCATTTATGTATAGTCTAAATAAAAGATTTTTATAGCATAGGTAAATAAGAAAAATAAAAATTACAAGCTAAAAGTGTTTACTAATCTTTTATTCATATATATAACAAATAACAATTGTTTTACAACTATTAATTTATTATCAATTATATTCAATAACCATTACACACACATTGCATAAATCCAATATTATTATCAGTATCTTCTAGTTTATTTTCAAAATAAGATGTTGATACTTTCCCAAAGTGGTATGAATGCAAATTTCTGTCTCAGCAAGCCTTGGGTGAACTGCTGCACTGCAATCTGAAAAAATGTAGTCAGTTAAATTTGTAAGATTGGTGGAGAATTAATTGAGAAATGAGTGTTTCATAAGCAGTTTAAAATATGAATTTATAACACGAGACAAAATTGTCATTTAAAAGCATGTTTATAGTGTTTATGAAGTAACAGCATCAATGAATTACATGGAAGTTAATAAAGTTAAATAAGAATCATTTACATAATTTAATGGTGTTGGTTTCATGTCAATTAATTGAGAATTGAGTGTTTCATAAGCCATAAAAAATTTGAATTTTTAATATACTCCAAAATTATCATATAAAAACAAGTTTTATAGAGTTTATGAAACATTGGCATAAATGTAATGTATGAAAGTAATTAATGCTAAATAAGAAACATATTCTCTTTCTAGTGGTGAAGGTTTCAAGGTACTAACATGAGAATTGAGTATTTTATAAGCAATAAAAAAAATGAATTTTTAATATACTCCAAATTTATCATATAAAAACAAGTTTTATAGAGTTTATGAAACATTGGCATAAATGAAATGTATGAAAGTAATTAATGCTAAATAAGAAACATTTCTCTTTCTAGTGGTCAGGTTTCAAGGACTAAATGAGAATTGAGTATTTATAAGCCATAAAAAAATGAATTTTTAATTTACATAATATAATCATATAAAAACATGTTTATTGAGTTTATGAAACATTGGCTTAAATCTAATGTATGAAAGTAAATAATGCTAAATCAGATCCAATTCTCTTTCTAGTGGTCAAGGTTTCAAGATACTAACATGAGAATGAGTGTTTATAAGCCATATAAAATTTGAATTTTTAATATACTCCAAATTACATATAAAAACAAGATTTATAGAGTTTATGAAAACATTGGCATAAATGAAATGTATGAAAGTAATATGCTAAATAAGAAACATATCTCTTTCTAGTGGTGAAGGTTCAAGATACAAAATGTTTGAATTGAGTATTTTATAAGCATTAAAAAATGAATTAAAATACGTCAAATTTACCATATAAAAAACAAGTTTATAGAGTTTATGAAACATTGGCATAAATGAATGTATGAAAGTAATTAATGCTAAATAAGAAACATATTCTCTTTCTAGTGGTGAAGGTTTCAAGGTACTAACATGAGAATTGAGTATTTTATAAGCAATTAAAAAAAATGAATTTTTAATATACTCCATAATTATCATATAAAAACAAGTTTTTATAGAGTTTATGAAACATTGGCATAAATGAAATGTATGAAAGTAATTAATGCTAAATAAGAAACATATTCTCTTTCTAGTGGTGAAGGTTTCAAGTACTAAGATGAGAATTGAGTATTTTAGAAGCAATTAAAAAAATGAATTTGTAAAATACGTCAAATTTACCATATAAAAAACATGTTTTATAGAGTTTATGAAACATGGCTAAATGTAATGTATGAAAGTATTAATGCTAAATTAGATCCAATTCTCTTTCTAGTGGTCAAGGTTTCAAGATACTAATATGAGAATTGATTGTGTTTCATAAGCATATAAAATTTGAATTTTTAATACTCCAAAATTATCATATAAAAAATTAGTTTTATAGAGTTTATGAAGTATCAGCATCAACAAAAATACATGGAAGTTAATAATGCTAAATAAGAATCATTTTCTTAATTCATTGGTCTTGGTTTCATGATACTATTTTTTGTTTCACTAGTATTAATTTGCTATCAATTATATTCAATAACCATTACACACACATTGCATAAATCCAGTATTATTATCAATATCTTCTAGTTTATTTTCAAAATAAGATGTTGATACTTTCCCAAAGTGGTATGAATGCAAATTCCTGTTCAGCAAGCCTTGAGTGAACTGCTGCACTGCAATCTGAAAAAAATGTAGTCAGTTAAATATGTAAAATTAGTGGAGAATTAATTGAGAATTGAGTGTTTCATAAGCAGTTTAAAATATGAATTTATAAACACGAGTCAAAATGTCATTTAAAAGCATGTTTATAGTGTTTATGAAGTATCAGCATCAATGAAATACATGGAATAATAATGCTAAATAAGAATCATTTACTAATTCATTGGTCTGGTTTCATGATATTACTTTTGATTCACTAATATAAGTTGCTATCAATTATATACATTATTATACAAGTACCTTGCAAAAGACCATTATTGTTATTATAGTATCTTCTAGTTTATTTTCAAATAAAGATGTTGATATTTTCCAAAGTGGTATAAATGCAAATTCCTGTCTCAGCAAGCCTTGAGTGAACTGCTGCACTGCAATCTGAAAAAAAAAATGTAGTCAGTTAAATATGTAAAATTAGGGAGAATTAATTGAGAATTGAGTGTTTATAAGCAGTTAAAAAAATGAATTTATAAGACGAGTCAAAATTATCATATAAAAAGCATATTTATAGTGTTTATGAAGTATCAGCATCAATGAAATACATGAAAGTTAATAATGCTAAAAAAAGAATCATTTACTTAATCCAATTGTCACTACTACACACCATAAGGAGAACGAAAATAATTCTATAACAACTAGTGCGTGGACAACACTGGATAATTAGAAATTGAAACAATCAAAACAAAAACTAACAGACAACATTCATTTTTAATACAAAATAATGGAAACTATTTACAGTTGAAACTTTAACACAAGTACGAATGTAAAAACTGTAAAAGATACGAAATTTAAGCATAAAACAGAGATGATAAAACAAATAATAATTATGATAAGCCATAAAAGATTGTACAAATTAACAGAATGTTTTGTACTTTTAAAAAAGAAACACTTGTACAATAACTGAAAAATACCCGTTTTCCATATGAATTTGATGATAATTTTTCAATGATAAATTTAAATCATTTCTTAATGCATTGGTCGAGGATCAGGACACTGACTTGTGTTAACTTCGGGCGTAAAATATGAACAATTCGTTGATATTATAAATATTTTTCGTAAATGTACAAGACATTCGGTCAAAAGCCTAATAAATAAACCGCCCCACACCGGACAGCAGTGGAACGGTGAACGGCACACAAACAACTAGATTCTCCTGTGGCAGGTCAGCCGTCGACCAAGGTATGGGGAACCCCCGCCCTGTGTTGTTGGTGTTAATATTGACTTAATGATAATTCTTCTATAAACAGTTGAAATGTGAATTTGTAATTTTATCAAAATTATCATTTTTAGTATAGTCTAAATAAAAGATTTTTATAGCATAGGTAAATAAAAAATAAAAATTACAAGCTAAAAGTGTTACTAATCTTTTATTCATATATATAACAAATAACAATTGTTTTACAACTATTAATTATTATCAATTATATTCAATAACCATTACACACACATTGCATAAATCCAATATATTATCAGTATCTTCTAGTTTTTTTTCAAAATAAGATGTTGATACTTTCCCAAAGTGGTATGAATGCAAATTTCTGTCTCAGCAAGCCTGGGTGAACTGCTGCACTGCAATCTGAAAAAAGTAGTCAGTTAAATTTGTTAAGATTGGTGGAGAATTTGGAGAATTAATTGAGAAATGAGTGTTTCATAAGCAGTTTAAATATGAATTTATAACACGAGACAAAATTGTCATTTAAAAGCATGTTTATAGTGTTTATGAAAGTAACAGCATCAATGAATTACATGGAAGTTAATAAAGTTAAATAAGAATCATTTACATAATTTAATGGTGTTGGTTTCATGTCAATTAATTGAGAATTGAGTGTTTCATAAGCCATATAAAAAAATTTGAATTTTTAATATACTCCAAAATTATCATATAAAAAAACAGTTTTATAGAGTTTATGAAACATGGCATAAAGTAATGTATGAAAGTAATAATGCTAAATAAGAAACATATTCTCTTTCTAGTGGTGAAGGTTTCAAGGTACTAACATGAGAATTGAGTATTTTAATAAGCAATTAAAAAAATGAATTTTAATATACCATAATTATCATATAAAAACAAGTTTATAGAGTTTATGAAACATTGGCATTAATGATGAAATGTATGATAGTATTAATGCTAAATAAGAAACAAATTTTCTCTTTCTAGGGTCAAACTTTCAAGACACTAAATTGAGAATTGAGTATTATAAGCCATAAAAAATTTGAATTTTAATTAATAACTATAATCATATAAAAAACATGTTTTATTGAGTTTATGAAACATTGGCTTAAATCTAATGTATGAAAGTAATAATGCTAAATCAGATCCAATTTCTCTTTCTAGTGGTCAAGGTTTCAAGATACTACATGAGAATTGAGTGTTTCATAAGCCATTATAAAATTTGAATTTTTAATATACTCCAAAAATTATCATATAAAAACAAGATTTATAGAGTTTATGAAAAACATTGGCATAAATGAAATGTATGAAAGTAATTAATGCTAAATAAGAAACCTTTTTTTTTTCAAAATTGCTTTCTAGTGTCAAATTTTCAAGACACTAAAAATGAGAAATTGAGTATTTCATAAGCAAAAAAATTTGAATTTGTAAATTTACATAATATAATCATATAAAAAATGTTTATTGAGTTATGAAAACATTGGCTTAATCTAATGTATGAAGTAAATAATGCTAAATCGATCCAATTTCTTTCTAGTGGTCAAGGTTTCAAGATACTAACATGAGAATTGAGTGTTTCATAAGCCATATATAAAATTTGAATTTTTATTACTCCAAAATTATCATATAAAAAACAAGATTTATAGAGTTTATGAAACATTGGCATAAATGAAATGTATGAAAGTAATTAATGCTAAATAAGAAAACATATTCTCTTTCTAGTGGTGAAGGTTTCAAGGTACTACATGAGAATGAGTATTTTATAAGCAATTTAAAAAAATGAATTTTTAATATACTCCATAATATCATATAAAAAACAAGTTTTATAGAGTTTTGAAACATTGGCATAATGAAATGTATGAAAGTAATTAATGCTAAAAGAAAACCATTTTCTTTCTAGTGGTGAAGGTTTCAAGTACTAAGATGAGAATTGAGTATTTTTTAGAAGCAATTAAAAAAATGAATTTGTAAAATACGTCAAATTACATATAAAAACATGTTTATAGAGTTTATGAAACATTGGCTTAATGTAAATGTATGAAGTAATTAATGCTAAATTAGATCCAATTTCTCTTTCTAGGTGGTCAAGGTTTCAAGATACTAATATGAGAATTGAGTGTTTCATAAGCCATATAAAAATTTGAATTTTTAATATACTCCAAAATTATCATATAAAAATAAGTTTTATAGAGTTATAAAAAGTATCAGCATCAACAAAAATACATGGAAGTTAATAATGCTAAATAAGAATCATTTTCTTAATTCTGTCTTGGTTTCATGATACTATTTTTTTGTTTCATAGTATTAATTTGCTATCAATTATATTCAATAACCATTACACACACATTGCATAAATCCAGTATTATTATCAATATCTTCTAGTTTATTTTCAAAATAAGATGTTGATACTTTCCCAAAGTGGTATGAATGCAAATTCCTGTCTCAGCAAGCCTTGAGTGAACTGCTGCACTGCAATCTGAAAAAAAAATGTAGTCAGTTAAATATGTAAAATAGTGGAGAATTAATTGAGAATTGAGTGTTTCATAAGCAGTTTAAAATATGAATTTATAACACGAGTCAAATTGTCATTTAAAAGCATGTTTATAGTGTTTATGAAGTATCAGCATCAATGAAATACATGGAATTAATAATGCTAAATAAGAATCATTTACCTAATCATTGGTCTTGGTTTCATGATATTTACTTTTTGATTCACTAATATTAAGTTGCTATCAATTATATAAGTATTATTACACGTACCTTGCAAAAGACCATTATTTGTATTATAAGTATCTTCTAGTTTATTTTCAAAATAAGATGTGATATTTTCCAAAGTGGTATAAATGCAAATTCTGTCTCAGCAAGCCTTGAGTGAACTGCTGCACTGCAATCTGAAAAAAATGTAGTCAGTTAAATATGTAAAATTAGTGGGAGAATTAATTGAGAATTGAGTGTTTCATAAGCAGTTAAAAAAATGAATTTATAAGACGAGTCAAAATTATCATAAAAAAGCATATTTATAGTGTTTATGAAGTATCAGCATCAATGAAATACATGAAAGTTAATAATGCTAAAAAAGAATCATTTACTTAATCCAATGTCACTACTACACACCATAAGGAGAACGAAAATAATTCTATAACAACTAGTGCGTGGACAAAACACTGGATAATTTAGAAATTGAAACAATCAAAAAACAAAAAACTAACAGACAACATTCATTTTTAATACAAAATAATTGAAAACTATTTACAGTTGAAACTTTACACAAGTACGAATGTAAAACTGTAAAAAGATACGAAATTTAAGCATAAACAGATGATAACAATAATAATTATGATAAGCCATAAAAGATTGTACAAATTAACAGAATGTTTGTACTTTTAAAAAAGAATACACTGTACAATAACTGAAAAATACCCGTTTCCATATGAATTTGATGATAATTTTTATGATAAATTTAAATCATTTTCTTAATGCATTGGTCGAGGATCAGGACACTGACTTGTGTAACTTCGGGCGTATACGTAAAATATGAACAATTCGTTGATATTATAAATATTTTTCGTAAATGTACAAGACATTCGGTCAAAAGCCTAATAAATAAAACCGCCCCACACGGACAGCAGTGTGGAACGGTTGAACGGCACACAAACCAACTAGATTCTTCCTGTGGCAGGTCAGCCGTCGACCAAGGTATGGGGAACCTCCCGCCCCTCTGTTGGTGTTAATATTGACTTTAATATTAATTCTTCTATAAACAGTTGAAAATGTGAATTTGTAATTTTTATCAAAATTATCATTTATGTATAGTCTAAATAAAAGATTTTTTATAGCATAGGTAAATAAGAAAAATAAAAATTACAAGCTAAAAGTGTTTACTAATCTTTTATTCATATATATAACAAATAACAATTGTTTTACACATATTAATTTATTATCAATTATATTCAATAACCATTACACACACATTGCATAAATCCAATATTATTATCAGTATCTTCTAGTTTATTTTCAAAATAAGATGTTGATACTTTCCCAAAGTGGTATGAATGCAAATTTCTGTCTCAGCAAGCCTTTGGGTGAACTGCTGCACTGCAATCTGAAAAAATGTAGTCAGTTAAATTTGTAAGATTGGTGGAGAATTAATTGAGAAATGAGTGTTTCATAAGCAGTTTAAAATATGAATTTATAACACGAGACAAAATTGTCATTTAAAAGCATGTTTATAGTGTTTATGACAGAATAACAGCATCAATGAATTACATGGAAGTTATAAAGTTAAATAAGAATCATTACAAATTTAATGGTGTTGGTTCTGTCAATTAATTGAGAATTGAGTGTTTCATAAGCCATATAAAAAATTTGAATTTTTAATATACTCCAAAATTATCATATAAAAACAATTTTATAGAGTTTATGAACATTGGCATAAATGTAATGTATGAAAGTAATTAATGCTAAATAAGAAACATATTCTCTTTCTAGTGGTGAAGGTTTCAAGTACTAACATGAGAATTGAGTATTTATAAGCAATTAAAAAAATGAATTTTTTATATACTCCATAATTATCATATAAAACAAGTTTTATAGAGTTTATGAAACATTGGCATTAATGAAATGTATGATAGTTATTAATGCTAAATAAGAAAACAAATTCTCTTTCTAGTGGTAAACTTTCAAGACAACTAAATTGAGAATTGAGTATTCATAAGCCATAAAAAATTTGAATTTGTAATTTACTTTAATATAATCATATAAAAACATGTTTTATGAGTTTATGAAACATTGGCTAAATCTAATGTATGAAAGTAAATAATGCTAAAGAGATCCAATTTTCTCTTTCTAGTGGTCAAGTTTCAAGATACTAACATGAGAATTGAGTTGTTCAAGCCTATAAAAATTTGAATTTTTAAATACTCCAAAATTATCATATAAAAACAAGTTTTATAGAGTTTATGAAACATTGGCATAAATGAAATGTATGAAAGTAATTAATGCTAAATAAGAAACAAATTCTCTTTCTAGTGGTCAAACTTTCAAGACACTAAATTGAGAATTGAGTATTTCATAAGCAATAAAAAATTGAATTTGTAATTCATTAAATAATCATATAAAAACATGTTTTATTGAGTTTATGAACATTGGTTAAATCTAATGTATGAAGTAAAAATGCTAAATCAGATCCAAATTCTCTTTCTAGTGGTCAAGGTTTCAAGATACTAACATGAGAATTGAGTGTTTCATAAGCCATATAAAATTTGAATTTTTAATATACTCCAAAATATCATATAAAACAAGATTTATAGAGTTTATGAAACATTGGCATAAATGAAATGTATGAAGTAATAATGCTAAATAAGAAACATCTCTCTTTAGTGGTGAAGGTTTCAAGGTACTAACATGAGAATTGAGTATTTTATAAGCAATAAAAAAATGAATTTTAATATACTCCATAATTATCATATAAAAACAAGTTTTATAGAGTTTATGAAAAATTGGCATTAAATGAAAATGATGAAAGTAATTAATGCTAAATAAGAAACATTTCTCTTTTAGTGGTGAAGGTTTCAAGTTACTAAGATGAGAATTGAGTATTTTAGAAGCAATTAAAAAAATGAATTTGTAAAATACGTCAAATTTACCATATAAAAACATGTTTTATAGAGTTTATGAAACATTGGCTTAAATGTAATGTATGAAAAGTAATTAATGCTAAATTAGATCCAATTTCTCTTTCTAGTGGTCAAGGTTCAAGATACTATATGAGAATTGAGTGTTTCATAAGCCATATAAAATTTGAATTTTTAATATACTCCAAAATTATCATATAAAAATAAGTTTTATAGAGTTTATGAAGTATCAGCATCAACAAAAATACATGGAAGTTAATAATGCTAAATAAGAATCATTTCTAATTCATTGGTCTTGGTTCATGATACTATTTTTTTGTTTCACTAGTATTAATTGGCTATCAAATTATATTCAATAACCATTACACACAACATTGCATAAATCCAGTATTATTATCAATATCTTCTAGTTTATTTTCAAAATAAGATGTTGATACTTTCCCAAAGTGGTATGAATGCAAATTCCTGTCTCAGCAAGCTTGAGTGAACTGCTGCACTGCAATCTGAAAAAAATGTAGTCAGTTAAATATGTAAAATTAGTGGAGAATTAATTGAGAATTGAGTGTTTCATAAGCAGTTTTAAAATATGAATTTAAACACGAGTCAAAATGTCATTTAAAAGCATGTTTATAGTGTTTATGAAGTATCAGCATCAATGAAATACATGGAATAATAATGCTAAATAAGAATCATTTACCTAATTCATTGGTCTTGGTTCATGATATTTAATTTTTGATCACTAATATTAAGTTGCATCAATTATTACAGTATTATTACACGTACCTTGCAAAAAGACATTATTGTTATTATAAGTATCTTCTAGTTTATTTCAAATAAGATGTTGATATTTTCCAAAGTGGTATAAATGCAAATTCCTGTCTCAGCAAGCCTTGAGTGAACTGCTGCACTTATCTGAAAAAATGTAGTCAGTTAAATATGTAAAATTAGTGGAAATTATTGTAATTGAGAATGAGTTTTCATAAGCAGTTTAAAAAATGAATTTATAAGACGAGTCAAAATTATCATATAAAAGCATTATTTATAGGTTTATGAAGTATCAGCATCAATGAAATACATGAAAGTTAATAATGCTAAAAAAGAATCATTTACTTAATCCAATTGTCACTACTCACACACCATAAGGAGAAACGAAAATAATTCTATAACAACTAGTGCGTGGACAACACTGGATAATTTAGAAATTGAAACAATCAAAACAAAAAACTAACAGACAACATTCATTTTAATACAAAATAATTGAAAA
>NC_040879.1:74500439-74535909 GCF_003676215.2 Rhopalosiphum maidis
AGACCAATGAATTAGTAAATGATTCTTATTTAGCATTATTAACTTGCATGTATTTTTGTTGATGCTGATACTTCATAAACACTATAAACATGTTTTTATATGGTAAATTTGGAGTATATTAAAAATTCTAATTTTTTATGGCTTATGAAACACTCAATTCTCATGTTAGTATCTTGAAACCTTGACCACTAGAAGGAGAAATTGTCACATAGGATTGATTTTAGCATTTAGTTACTTTCTAATACTTACATTTAAGCCAATGTTTGCATAACCTATAAAACATGTTTTTAGATGGTAAAAAATTTGACGTATTTTAACAATTCATGTGGTTTTTTATTTGCTTATAAAATTCTCAATTCTCACTTTGTATCTTGAAACCTTGACCGACTAGAAGAGAATATGTTTTTATTTAGGCAATTATTACTTTCATCCTTTCATTTAAGCCAATCTTCATACACAAACTATAAAACAATGTTTTATATGGTACATTTGGGGCGTAATTTTACAAATTCATTTTTGTAATTGCTTTATAACATCCTCAAATCTCATTTAGTACCTTGAACCTCACCACTAGAAAGATAATATATTTCCTTATTTAGCATTAATTTACTTTCATACATTACATTTAAGGTAATGTTTCACATAAACTCTATAAAACGTGTTTTTATATGAATACTTTTGGAGGTATATTTAAAAATTCAAATGTTTTTTGTATGGCTTATTGACACACTGAATTCTCAATTAATTGCCATGAAACCAACACCATGATAATTATTGTAAAATGATTCCTTATTTAAACTTTTATTAACTTCCATTGTAATTCATTTGATGCCTATACTTCTAAACACTATATAAACATTGCCTTTTATAATGGACAATTTTGACTCTGTGTTATAAATTCATATTTTAAACTGCTTATGAAACACTCATTTCTCAATTAATTCTCCACCAATCTTACAAATTTAACTGACTACATTTTTCAGATTGCGGAGTGCAGCAGTTCACCCAAGGCTTGCTGAGACCGAAAATTTGCATTCATACCACTTTGGGGAAAGTATCAACATCTTATTTTGAAAATAAACTAGAAGATACTGATAAAATATTGGATTTCTGCAATGTGTGTGTAATGGTTATTGAATATAAGTGATAATAAATTAATAGTTGTGAAACAATTGGTTATTTGTTATATAATATGAATAAAAGATTAGTAACACTTTTAGCTTGTAATTTTTATTCTTCTTATTTACCTATTCTATAAAAATCTTTTATATTTAGACTATACATAAATAATAATTTTGATAAAAATTACAAATTCCATTCTGTCAAACTGTTTTAAGGGAGAATAATAATTAAGTCGATATTAACACTCAACAGAGGCCGGGAGGCTTCCCCATACCTTGGGCGACGGCTGACCTGCACAGGAAGAATCTAGTTGGTTTGTGTGCCGTAGTCACCGTTCCACTGCTCTCGCCGTAGTGGTGGCTGTATAATTTATTAGGCTTTGAACCGAATATCTTGTACATTTTACGAAAGACTATTTATAATATCAACGAATTGTTCATATTTTACGCCCGAAGTTAACACAAGTCAGTGTCCTGATCCTCGACCAATGCATTAAGAAAATGATTTAAATTTATCATCAAATTCATATGGAAAAGGGGTATTTTTCAGTTATTGTACAAGTGTATTCTTTTTTTAAAAGTACAAAACATTCTGTTAATTTGTACAATCTTTTATGGCTTATCATAATTATTATTTGTTATCATCTGTTTATGCTTAAATTTCGTATCTTTTTACAGTTTTACATTCGTACTTGTGTTAAAGTTTCAACTGTAAATAGTTTTCAATTATTTTGTATTAAAAATGAAGGTTGTCTGTTAGTTTTTGTTTTGATTGTTTCAATTTCTAAATTATCCAGTGTTGTCCACGCACTATTTGTTGTTATAGAATTATTTTCGTTCTCCTTATGGTGTGTAGTAGTGACAATTGGATTAAGTAAATGATTCTTTTTTTAGCATTATTAACTTCCATGTAATTCATTGAATGCTGTACTTCATAAACACTATAAACATGCTTTTAAATGACAATTTTGACTCGGGTATAAATTCATATTTTAAACTGCTTATGAAACACTCAATTCTCAATTAATTCTCCACTAATTTTACATATTTAACTGACTACATTTTTTTCAGATTGCAGTGCAGCAGTTCAATCAGGCTTGCTGAGACAGGAATTTGCATTTATACCACTTTGGAAATTATCAACATCTTATTATGAAAATAAACTAGAAGATACTTATAATAGCAATAATGGTCTTTTGCAAGGTACGTGTAATAATAACCGTATGTAATTGATAGCAACTTAATATTAGTGAAACAAAAGTAAATATCATGAAACCAAGACCAATGAATTAGGTAAATGATTCTTATTAAGCATTATTAATTCCATGTATTTCATTGATGCTGATACTTCATAAACACTATAAACATGCTTTTAAATGACAATTTTGACTCGTGTTATGAATTCATATTTTAAACTGCTTATGAAACACTCAATTCTCAATTAATTCTCCACTTATTTTACATATTTAACTGACTACATTTTTTTCAGATTGCAGTGCAGCAGTTCATTCAAGGCTTGCTGAGACAGGAATTTGCATTCATACCACTTTGGGAAAGTATCAACATCTTATTTTGAAAATAAACTAGAAGATATTGATAATAATATTGGATTTATGCAATGTGTGTGTAATGGTTATTGAATATAATTGATAGCAAATTAATACTAGTGAAAACAAAATTAGTATCATGAAACCAAGACCAATGAATTAGTAAATGATTCTTATTTAGCATTATTAACTTGCATGTATTTTTGTTGATGCTGATACTTCATAAACACTATAAAACATGTTTTTTATGGTAAATTTGGAGTATATTAAAAATTCTAATTTTTATGGCTTATGAAACACTCAATTCTCATGTTAGTATCTTGAAACCTTGACCACTAGAAGAGAATTGGATTTGATTTGATTTAGCATTAGTTACTTTCATACATTACATTTAAGCCATGTTTCATAAACTCTATAAAACATGTTTTTATATGGTAAATTTGACGTATTTACAAATTCATTTTTTTAATTGCTTATAAAATTCTCAATTCTCATGTTAGTATCTTGAAACCTTGACCACTAGAGAGAATATGTTTCTTATTTAGCATTAATTACTTTCATACATTTCATTTAAGCCAATACTTCATAAACACTATAAAACATGTTTTTATATGGTAAATTGGCGTATTTTACAAATTCATTTTTTTAATTGCTTATAAATACTCAATTCTCATGTTAGTACCTTGAAACCTTCACCACTAGAAAGATAATATGTTTCTTATTTAGCATTAATTACTTTCATACATTACATTTAAGTTAATGTTTCATAAACACTATAAAACATGTTTTTATATGGTAAATTTGGCGTATTTTACAAATTCATTTTTTTAATTGCTTATAAAATACTCAATTCTCATGTTAGTACCTTGAAACCTTCACCACTAGAAAGATAATATGTTTCTTATTTAGCATTAATTACTTTCATACATTACATTTAAGTTAATGTTTCATAAACTCTATAAAACTGTTTTTATATGATAATTTTGGAGTATATTAAAAATTCAAATTTTTTATGGCTTATGAAACACTGAATTCTCAATTAATTGACATGACCAACACCATTAAATTATGTAAATGATTCTTATTTAACTTTATTAACTTCCATGTAATTCATTGATGCTTATACTTCATAAACACTATAAACATGCTTTTAAATGACAATTTTGACTCGTGTTATAAATTCATATTTAAACTGCTTATGAAACACTCATTTCTCAATTAATTTCTCCACCAATCTTACAAATTTAACTGACTACATTTTTTTCAGATTGCAGTGCAGCAGTTCACCCAAGGCTTGCTGAGACCGAAATTTGCATTCATACCACTTTGGGGAAAGTATCAACATCTTATTTTGAAAATAAACTAGAAGATACTGATAATAATATTGGATTTCTGCAATGTGTGTGTAATGGTTATTGAATATAATTGATAAATAAAATTATTAGTTGTGAAATATGTTATTTAGTTGTGAACAATTGTTATATTATATGAATAAAAGATTAGTAAACACTTTTAGCTTGTAATTTTTATTCTTCTTATTTACCTATGCTATAAAATCTTTTATTTAGACTATACATAAATGATAATTTTGATAAAAATTACAAATTCACATTTTCAACTGTTTATAGAAATTAATCATTAAGTCGATATTAACACCAACAGAGGGCGGGAGGTTCCCCATACCTTGGTCGACGGCTGACCTGCCACAGGAAGAATCTAGTTGGTTGTGTGCCGTTCACCGTTCCACTGCTCTCCGGAGTGGGGCGGTATATTTATTAGGCTTTTGACCGAATATCTTGTACATTTACGAAAGAATATTTATAATATCAACGAATTGTTCATATTTTACGCCCGAAGTTAACACAAGTCAGTGTCCTGATCCTCGACCAATGCATTAAGAAATGATTTAATTTATCATCAAATTCATATGGAAAAGGGGTATTTTTCAGTTATTGTACAAGTGTATTCTTTTTTTAAAAGTACAAAACATTCTGTTAATTTGTACAATCTTTTATGGCTTATCATAATTATTATTTGTTATCATCTGTTTAAGCTTAAATTTCGTATCTTTTTACAGTTTTACATTCGTACTTGTGTTAAAGTTTCAAACTGTAAATAGTTTTCAATTATTTTGTATTAAAAATGAAGTGTCTGTGTTAGTTTTTTGTATTTGATTGTTTCCAAATTTCTAAATTATCCAGTGTTGTCCACGCCACTAGTTGTTATAGAATTATTTTCGTTCTCCTTATGGTGTGTTTAGTAGTGACAATTGGATTAAGTAAATGATTCTTTTTTAGCATTATTAACTTCCATGTAATTCATTGATGCTGATACTTCATAACACTATAAACATGCTTTTAAATGACAATTTTGACTCGTGTTTTATAATTCATATTTTAAAACTGCTTATGAAACACTCAATTCTCAATTAATTCTCCACTAATTTTACATATTTAACTGACTACATTTTTTTCAGATTGCAGTGCAGCAGTTCAATCAAGGCTTGCTGAGACAGGAATTTGCATTTATACCACTTTGGAAATTATCAACATCTTATTATGAAAATAAACTAGAAGATACTTATAGCAATAATGGTCTTTTGCAAGGTACGTGTAATAATAACCGTATGTAATTGATAGCAACTTAATATTAGTGAAACAAAAAGTAAATATCATGAAACCAAGACCAATGAATTAGGTAAATGATTCTTATTAAGCATTATTAATTCCATGTATTTCATTGATGCTGATACTTCATAACACTATAAACATGCTTTTAAATGACAATTTTGACTCGTGTTATGAATTCATATTTTAAACTGCTTATGAAACACTCAATTCTCAATTAATTCTCCACTTATTTTACATATTTAACTGACTACACATTTTTCAGATTGCAGTGCAGCAGTTCATTCAAGGCTTGCTGAGACAGGAATTTGCATTCATACCACTTTGGGAAAGTATCAACATCTTTATTTTGAAAATAAACTAGAAGATATTGATAATAATAATGGATTTTGCAATGTGTGTGTAATGGAATTGAATATAATTGATAGCAAATTAATACTAGTGAAACAAAAATTAGTATCATGAAACCAAGACCAATGAATTAGTAAATGATTCTTATTTAGCATTATTAACTTCCATGTATTTTTGTTGATGCTGATACTTCATAAACACTATAAACATGTTTTTAAATACATTGATGTGTTTATTAATTCATATTTTAAATGCTTATGAACCTCAATTCTCATGAATTCTCTTATTTAACATATTTAAAACTGCTACATTTTTTTTCAGATTGTGCATGTTCATTCAACTTGATACCAATTGTCATTCATAACCACTTTAAAACCATGTTTTTTGAAATAACTGAAGATTTATTAGATAATTCTTTTGCATACTTAATAACCTATGAATTATATCAACTTAATATTAGTGAAACAATTAGTAATCATGAAACCAAGACTAGAATTAGTAAATGTTCTATTTAGCTTTTAACTTGCATTAATCCATTTGTTGATTCTGATACTTCATAAACACTATAAAACATGTTTTATATGGTAAATTTGAGTATTTAAAAATTCAATTTTTTATTGCTTATAAATACTCATTCTCATGTTAGTATCTTGAAACCTTGACCACTAGAAAGAGAAATGGATTTATTTAGCATTAATTACTTTCATACATTACATTTAAGCCAATGTTTCATAAACTCTATAAACATGTTTTTTATATGGTAAATTTGACGTATTTTACAAATTCATTTTTTAAATTGCTTATAAAATTCTCAATTCTCATTTAGTATCTTGAAACCTTGACCACTAGAAAGAGAATATGTTTCTTATTTAGCATTAATTACTTTCATACATTTCATTTAATCCAATACTTCATAAACACTATAAAACATGTTTTTATATGGTAAATTTGGCGTATTTTACAAATTCATTTTTTTAATTGCTTATAAAATACTCAATTCTCATGTTAGTATCTTGAAACCTTCACCACTAGAAAGAGAATTTGTTTCTTATTTAGCATTAATAACTATCATACATTTCATTTAAGCCAATGTTTCATAAACTCTATAAAACTTGTTTTTATATGATAATTTTGGAGTATATTAAAAATTCAAATTTTTTATGGCTTATGAAACACTCAATTCTCAATTAATTGACATGAAACCAACACCATTAAATTATGTAAATGATTCTTATTTAACTTTATTAACTTCCATGTAATTCATTGATGCTGATACTTCATAAACACTATAAACATGCTTTTAAATGACAATTTTGACTCGTGTTATAAATTCATATTTTAAACTGCTTATGAAACACTCATTTCTCAATTAATTCTCCACCAATCTTACAAATTTAACTGACTACATTTTTCAGATTGCAGTGCAGCAGTTCACCCAAGGCTTGCTGAGACAGAAATTTGCATTCATACCACTTTGGGAAAGTATCAACATCTTATTTTGAAAATAAACTAGAAGATACTGATAATATATTTGGATTTATGCATGTTGTGTAATGGGTTATTGAATATAATTGGATCAATAAATTAATAGGTTTGTTGAAACAATTGGGTATTTGGTTTGTATAGATTGAATAAAAGATGAGTAAACACTCTTAGCGTGTAAGTTTGATTCTTCTATTTACCTATGCTATAAAAATCTTTTATTTAGACTATACATAAATGATAATTTTGATAAAAATTACAAATTCACATTTTCAACTGTTTATAGAAGAATTAATCATTAAGTCAATATTAACACCAAACAGAGGGCGGGAGGTCACCATACCTTGGTCGACGTCTGACCTGCCACAGGAAGAATCTAGTGGTGTGTGCCAGTTCACCGTTCCACTGGTCTCCGGAGTGGGGCGGGTATATTTATAGGCTTTTGACCGAATGTCTTGTACATTTACGAAAGAATATTTATAATATCAACGAATTGTTCATATTTTACGCCCGAAGTTAACACAAGTCAGTGTGCTGATCCTCGACCAATGCATTAAGAAAATGATTTAAATTTATCATTGAAAATTATCATCAAATTCATATGGAAAAGGGGTATTTTTCAGTTATTGTACAAGTGTATTCTTTTTTTAAAAGTACAAAACATTCTGTTAATTTGTACAATCTTTTATGGCTTATCATAATTATTATTTGTTATCATCTGTTTATGCTTAAATTTCGTATCTTTTACAGTTTTACATTCGTACTTGTGTTAAAGTTTCACTGTAAATAGTTTTCAATTATTTTGTATTAAAAATGAAGGTTGTCTGTTAGTTTTTGTTGTGATTGTTTCAATTTCTAAATTATCCAGTGTTGTCCACGCACTAGTTGTTATAGAATTATTTTCGTTCTCCTTATGGTGTGTAGTAGTGACGATTGGATTAAGTAAATGATTGTTTTTTAGCATTATTAACTTCCATGTAATTCATTGATGCTGATACTTCATAAACACTATAAACATGCTTTTAAATGACAATTTTGACTCGTGTTATAAATTCATATTTTAAACTGCTTATGAAACACTCAATTCTCAATTAGTTCTCCACTAATTTTACATATTTAACTGACTACATTTTTTTCAGATTGCAGTGCAGCAGTTCAATCAAGGCTTGCTGAGACAGGAATTTGCATTTATACCACTTTGGAAAATATCAACATCTTATTTTGAAAATAAACTAGAAGATACTTATAATAACAATAATGGTCTTTTGCAAGGTACGTGTAATAATAACCGTATGTAATTGATAGCAACTTAATATTAGTGAAACAAAAAGTAAATATCATGAAACCAAGACCAATGAATTAGGTAAATGATTCTTATTAAGCATTATTAATTCCATGTATTTCATTGATGCTGATACTTCATAAACACTATAAACATGCTTTTAAATGACAATTTTGACTCGTGTTATAAATTCATATTTTAAACTGCTTATAAAAACACTCAATTCTCAATTAATTCTCCACTAATTTTACATATTTAACTGACTACATTTTTTTCAGATTGCAGTGCAGCAGTTCATTCAAGGCTTGCTGAGACAGGAATTTGCATTCATACCACTTTGGGAAAGTATCAACATCTTATTTTGAAAATAAACTAGAAGATATTGATAATAATATTGGATTTATGCAATGTGTGTGTAATGGTTATTGAATATAATTGATAGCAAATTAATACTAGTGAAACAAAAAATTAGTATCATGAAACCAAGATCAATGAATTAAGTAAATGATTCTTATTTAGCATTATTAACTTCCAGTGTATTTTTGTTGATGCTGATACTTCATAAACACTATAAAACATGTTTTTATATGGTTAATTTGGCGTATATTAAAAATTCAAATTTTCATGGCTTATGAAACACTCAATTCTCATGTTAGTATCTTGAAACCTTGACCACTAGAAAGAGAAATTGGATCTGATTTAGCATTAATTACTTTCATACATTTCATTAATCCAATACTTCATAAACACTATAAAACATGTTTTTATATGGTTAATTTGGCGTATATTAAAATTCAATTTTTCATGGCTTATGAACACTCAATCTCATGTTAGTATCTTGAAACCTTGACCACTAGAAAGAGAAATTGGATCTGATTAGCAGTAATTACTTTCATACATTACATTTAAGCCAATGTTTCATAAACTCTATACAACATGTTTTTATATGTTAAATTTGTGCGTATTTTAAAAATTCATTTTTTAAATGGCTTATAAACTACTCAATTCTCATATTAGTATCTTGAAACCTTGACCACTAGAAAGAGAATATGTTTCTGATTTAGGCATTAATTACTTTCATACATTTCATTTATCCAATACTTCATAAACTCTATAAACATGTTTTTATATGGTAAATTTGGCGTATTTTACAAATTCATTTTTTAATTGCTTATAAAATACACAATTCTCATGTTAGTATCTTGAAACCTTCACCACTAGAAAGAGAATTTGTTTCTTATTTAGCATTAATAACTATCATACATTTCATTAAGCCAATGTTTCATAAACTCTATAAAACTTGTTTTTATATGATAATTTTGGAGTATATTAAAAATTCAAATTTTTTATGGCTTATGAAACACTCAATTCTCAATTAATTGACATGAAACCAACACCATTAAATTATGTAAATGATTCTTATTTAACTTTATTAACTTCCATGTAATTCATTGATGCTGATACTTCATAAACACTATAAACATGCTTTTAAATGACAATTTTGACTCGTGTTATAAATTCATATTTTAAACTGCTTATTAAACACTCATTTCTCAATTAATTCTCCACCAATCTTACAAATTTAACTGACTACATTTTTTCAGATTGCAGTGCAGCAGTTCACCCAAGGCTTGCTGAGACAGAAATTTGCATTCATACCACTTTGGGAAAGTATCAACATCTTATTTTGAAAATAAACTAGAAGATACTGATAATATTATTGGATTTATGCAATGTGTGTGTAATGGTTATTGAATATAATTGATAATAAATTAATAGTTGTGAAACAATTGTTATTTGTTGTATATATGAATAAAAGATTAGTAAACACTTTTAGCTTGTAATTTTTATTCTTCTTATTTACCTATGCTATAAAAATCTTTTATTTAGACTATACATAAATGATAATTTTGATAAAAATTACAAATTCACATTTTCAACTGTTTATAGAAGAATTAATCATTAAGTCAATATTAACACCAACAGAGGGCGGGAGGTTCCCCATACCTTGGTCGACGGCTGACCTGCCACAGGAAGAATCTAGTTGGTTGTGTGCCGTTCACCGTTCCACTGGTCTCCGGAGTGGGGCGGTATATTTATTAGGCTTTTGACCGAATGTCTTGTACATTTACGAAAGAATATTTATAATATCAACGAATTGTTCATATTTTACGCCCGAAGTTAACACAAGTCAGTGTGCTGATCCTCGACCAATGCATTAAGAAAATGATTTAAATTTATCATTGAAAAATTATCATCAAATTCATATGGAAAAGGGGTATTTTTCAGTTATTGTACAAGTGTATTCTTTTTTTAAAAGTACAAAACATTCTGTTAATTTGTACAATCTTTTATGGCTTATCATAATTATTATTTGTTATCATCTGTTTATGCTTAAATTTCGTATCTTTTTACAGTTTTACATTCGTACTTGTGTTAAAGTTTCAACTGTAAATAGTTTTCAATTATTTTGTATTAAAAATGAAGGTTGTCTGTTAGTTTTTGTTGTGATTGTTTCAATTTCTAAATTATCCAGTGTTGTCCACGCACTAGTTGTTATAGAATTATTTTCGTTCTCCTTATGGTGTGTAGTAGTGACGATTGGATTAAGTAAATGATTGTTTTTTAGCATTATTAACTTCCATGTAATTCATTGATGCTGATACTTCATAAACACTATAAACATGCTTTTAAATGACAATTTTGACTCGTGTTATAAATTCATATTTTAAACTGCTTATGAAACACTCAATTCTCAATTAGTTCTCCACTAATTTTACATATTTAACTGACTACATTTTTTTCAGATTGCAGTGCAGCAGTTCAATCAAGGCTTGCTGAGACAGGAATTTGCATTTATACCACTTTGGAAAATATCAACATCTTATTTTGAAAATAAACTAGAAGATACTTATAATAACAATAATGGTCTTTTGCAAGGTACGTGTAATAATAACCGTATGTAATTGATAGCAACTTAATATTAGTGAAACAAAAAGTAAATATCATGAAACCAAGACCAATGAATTAGGTAAATGATTCTTATTAAGCATTATTAATTCCATGTATTTCATTGATGCTGATACTTCATAAACACTATAAACATGCTTTTAAATGACAATTTTGACTCGTGTTATAAATTCATATTTTAAACTGCTTATGAAAACACTCAATTCTCAATTAATTCTCCACTAATTTTACATATTTAACTGACTACATTTTTTTCAGATTGCAGTGCAGCAGTTCATTCAAGGCTTGCTGAGACAGGAATTTGCATTCATACCACTTTGGGAAAGTATCAACATCTTATTTTGAAAATAAACTAGAAGATATTGATAATAATATTGGATTTATGCAATGTGTGTGTAATGGTTATTGAATATAATTGATAGCAAATTAATACTAGTGAAACAAAAAATTAGTATCATGAAACCAAGATCAATGAATTAAGTAAATGATTCTTATTTAGCATTATTAACTTCCATGTATTTTTGTTGATGCTGATACTTCATAAACACTATAAAACATGTTTTTATATGGTTAATTTGGCGTATATTAAAAATTCAAATTTTTCATGGCTTATGAAACACTCAATTCTCATGTTAGTATCTTGAAACCTTGACCACTAGAAAGAGAAATTGGATCTGATTTAGCATTAATTACTTTCATACATTTCATTTAATCCAATACTTCATAAACACTATAAAACATGTTTTTATATGGTTAATTTGGCGTATATTAAAAATTCAAATTTTTCATGGCTTATGAAACACTCAATTCTCATGTTAGTATCTTGAAACCTTGACCACTAGAAAGAGAAATATGGATCTGATTTAGCATTAATTACTTTCATACATTACATTTAAGCCAATTCTTCATAAACTCTATAAACATGTTTTTATATGGTAAATTTGACGTATTTTACAAATTCATTTTTTTAATTGCATATAAAATACTCAATTCTCATATTAGTATCTTGAAACCTTGACCACTAGAAAGAGAATATGTTTCTGATTTAGGATTAATTACTTTCATACATTTCATTTAATCCAATACTTCATAAACACTATAAAACATGTTTTTATATGGTAAATTTGGCGTATTTTACAAATTCATTTTTTAATTGCTTATAAAATACACAATTCTCATGTTAGTATCTTGAAACCTTCACCACTAGAAAGAGAATTTGTTTCTTATTTAGCATTAATAACTATCATACATTTCATTTAAGCCAATGTTTCATAAACTCTATAAAACTTGTTTTTATATGATAATTTTGGAGTATATTAAAAATTCAAATTTTTTATGGCTTATGAAACACTCAATTCTCAATTAATTGACATGAAACCAACACCATTAAATTATGTAAATGATTCTTATTTAACTTTATTAACTTCCATGTAATTCATTGATGCTGATACTTCATAAACACTATAAACATGCTTTTAAATGACAATTTTGACTCGTGTTATAAATTCATATTTTAAACTGCTTATTAAACACTCATTTCTCAATTAATTCTCCACCAATCTTACAAATTTAACTGACTACATTTTTTCAGATTGCAGTGCAGCAGTTCACCCAAGGCTTGCTGAGACAGAAATTTGCATTCATACCACTTTGGGAAAGTATCAACATCTTATTTTGAAAATAAACTAGAAGATACTGATAATATTATTGGATTTATGCAATGTGTGTGTAATGGTTATTGAATATAATTGATAATAAATTAATAGTTGTGAAACAATTGTTATTTGTTGTATATATGAATAAAAGATTAGTAAACACTTTTAGCTTGTAATTTTTATTCTTCTTATTTACCTATGCTATAAAAATCTTTTATTTAGACTATACATAAATGATAATTTTGATAAAAATTACAAATTCACATTTTCAACTGTTTATAGAAGAATTAATCATTAAGTCAATATTAACACCAACAGAGGGCGGGAGGTTCCCCATACCTTGGTCGACGGCTGACCTGCCACAGGAAGAATCTAGTTGGTTGTGTGCCGTTCACCGTTCCACTGGTCTCCGGAGTGGGGCGGTATATTTATTAGGCTTTTGACCGAATGTCTTGTACATTTACGAAAGAATATTTATAATATCAACGAATTGTTCATATTTTACGCCCGAAGTTAACACAAGTCAGTGTGCTGATCCTCGACCAATGCATTAAGAAAATGATTTAAATTTATCATTGAAAAATTATCATCAAATTCATATGGAAAAGGGGTATTTTTCAGTTATTGTACAAGTGTATTCTTTTTTTAAAAGTACAAAACATTCTGTTAATTTGTACAATCTTTTATGGCTTATCATAATTATTATTTGTTATCATCTGTTTATGCTTAAATTTCGTATCTTTTTACAGTTTTACATTCGTACTTGTGTTAAAGTTTCAACTGTAAATAGTTTTCAATTATTTTGTATTAAAAATGAAGGTTGTCTGTTAGTTTTTGTTGTGATTGTTTCAATTTCTAAATTATCCAGTGTTGTCCACGCACTAGTTGTTATAGAATTATTTTCGTTCTCCTTATGGTGTGTAGTAGTGACGATTGGATTAAGTAAATGATTGTTTTTTAGCATTATTAACTTCCATGTAATTCATTGATGCTGATACTTCATAAACACTATAAACATGCTTTTAAATGACAATTTTGACTCGTGTTATAAATTCATATTTTAAACTGCTTATGAAACACTCAATTCTCAATTAGTTCTCCACTAATTTTACATATTTAACTGACTACATTTTTTTCAGATTGCAGTGCAGCAGTTCAATCAAGGCTTGCTGAGACAGGAATTTGCATTTATACCACTTTGGAAAATATCAACATCTTATTTTGAAAATAAACTAGAAGATACTTATAATAACAATAATGGTCTTTTGCAAGGTACGTGTAATAATAACCGTATGTAATTGATAGCAACTTAATATTAGTGAAACAAAAAGTAAATATCATGAAACCAAGACCAATGAATTAGGTAAATGATTCTTATTAAGCATTATTAATTCCGTGTATTTCATTGATGCTGATACTTCATAAACACTATAAACATGCTTTTAAATGACAATTTTGACTCGTGTTATAAATTCATATTTTAAACTGCTTATGAAAACACTCAATTCTCAATTAATTCTCCACTAATTTTACATATTTAACTGACTACATTTTTTTCAGATTGCAGTGCAGCAGTTCATTCAAGGCTTGCTGAGACAGGAATTTGCATTCATACCACTTTGGGAAAGTATCAACATCTTATTTTGAAAATAAACTAGAAGATATTGATAATAATATTGGATTTATGCAATGTGTGTGTAATGGTTATTGAATATAATTGATAGCAAATTAATACTAGTGAAACAAAAAATTAGTATCATGAAACCAAGATCAATGAATTAAGTAAATGATTCTTATTTAGCATTATTAACTTCCGTGTATTTTTGTTGATGCTGATACTTCATAAACACTATAAAACATGTTTTTATATGGTTAATTTGGCGTATATTAAAAATTCAAATTTTTCATGGCTTATGAAACACTCAATTCTCATGTTAGTATCTTGAAACCTTGACCACTAGAAAGAGAAATTGGATCTGATTTAGCATTAATTACTTTCATACATTTCATTTAATCCAATACTTCATAAACACTATAAAACATGTTTTTATATGGTTAATTTGGCGTATATTAAAAATTCAATTTTTCATGGCTTATGAAACACTCAATTCTCATGTTAGTATCTTGAAACCTTGACCACTAGAAAGAGAAATTGGATCTGATTTAGCATTAATTACTTTCATACATTACATTTAAGCCAATGTTTCATAAACTCTATAAAACATGTTTTTATATGGTAAATTTGACGTATTTTACAAATTCATTTTTTTAATTGCTTATAAAATACTCAATTCTCATATTAGTATCTTGAAACCTTGACCACTAGAAAGAGAATATGTTTCTGATTTAGGATTAATTACTTTCATACATTTCATTTAATCCAATACTTCATAAACACTATAAAACATGTTTTTATATGGTAAATTTGGCGTATTTTACAAATTCATTTTTTTAATTGCTTATAAAATACACAATTCTCATGTTAGTATCTTGAAACCTTCACCACTAGAAAGAGAATTTGTTTCTTATTTAGCATTAATAACTATCATACATTTCATTTAAGCCAATGTTTCATAAACTCTATAAAACTTGTTTTTATATGATAATTTTGGAGTATATTAAAAATTCAAATTTTTTATGGCTTATGAAACACTCAATTCTCAATTAATTGACATGAAACCAACACCATTAAATTATGTAAATGATTCTTATTTAACTTTATTAACTTCCATGTAATTCATTGATGCTGATACTTCATAAACACTATAAACATGCTTTTAAATGACAATTTTGACTCGTGTTATAAATTCATATTTTAAACTGCTTATTAAACACTCATTTCTCAATTAATTCTCCACCAATCTTACAAATTTAACTGACTACATTTTTTCAGATTGCAGTGCAGCAGTTCACCCAAGGCTTGCTGAGACAGAAATTTGCATTCATACCACTTTGGGAAAGTATCAACATCTTATTTTGAAAATAAACTAGAAGATACTGATAATATTATTGGATTTATGCAATGTGTGTGTAATGGTTATTGAATATAATTGATAATAAATTAATAGTTGTGAAACAATTGTTATTTGTTGTATATATGAATAAAAGATTAGTAAACACTTTTAGCTTGTAATTTTTATTCTTCTTATTTACCTATGCTATAAAAATCTTTTATTTAGACTATACATAAATGATAATTTTGATAAAAATTACAAATTCACATTTTCAACTGTTTATAGAAGAATTAATCATTAAGTCAATATTAACACCAACAGAGGGCGGGAGGTTCCCCATACCTTGGTCGACGGCTGACCTGCCACAGGAAGAATCTAGTTGGTTGTGTGCCGTTCACCGTTCCACTGGTCTCCGGAGTGGGGCGGTATATTTATTAGGCTTTTGACCGAATGTCTTGTACATTTACGAAAGAATATTTATAATATCAACGAATTGTTCATATTTTACGCCCGAAGTTAACACAAGTCAGTGTGCTGATCCTCGACCAATGCATTAAGAAAATGATTTAAATTTATCATTGAAAAATTATCATCAAATTCATATGGAAAAGGGGTATTTTTCAGTTATTGTACAAGTGTATTCTTTTTTAAAAGTACAAAACATTCTGTTAATTTGTACAATCTTTTATGGCTTATCATAATTATTATTTGTTATCATCTGTTTATGCTTAAATTTCGTATCTTTTTACAGTTTTACATTCGTACTTGTGTTAAAGTTTCAACTGTAAATAGTTTTCAATTATTTTGTATTAAAAATGAAGGTTGTCTGTTAGTTTTTGTTGTGATTGTTTCAATTTCTAAATTATCCAGTGTTGTCCACGCACTAGTTGTTATAGAATTATTTTCGTTCTCCTTATGGTGTGTAGTAGTGACGATTGGATTAAGTAAATGATTGTTTTTTAGCATTATTAACTTCCATGTAATTCATTGATGCTGATACTTCATAAACACTATAAACATGCTTTTAAATGACAATTTTGACTCGTGTTATAAATTCATATTTTAAACTGCTTATGAAACACTCAATTCTCAATTAGTTCTCCACTAATTTTACATATTTAACTGACTACATTTTTTTCAGATTGCAGTGCAGCAGTTCAATCAAGGCTTGCTGAGACAGGAATTTGCATTTATACCACTTTGGAAAATATCAACATCTTATTTTGAAAATAAACTAGAAGATACTTATAATAACAATAATGGTCTTTTGCAAGGTACGTGTAATAATAACCGTATGTAATTGATAGCAACTTAATATTAGTGAAACAAAAAGTAAATATCATGAAACCAAGACCAATGAATTAGGTAAATGATTCTTATTAAGCATTATTAATTCCATGTATTTCATTGATGCTGATACTTCATAAACACTATAAACATGCTTTTAAATGACAATTTTGACTCGTGTTATAAATTCATATTTTAAACTGCTTATAAAAAACACTCAATTCTCAATTAATTCTCCACTAATTTTACATATTTAACTGACTACATTTTTTCAGATTGCAGTGCAGCAGTTCATTCAAGGCTTGCTGAGACAGGAATTTGCATTCATACCACTTTGGGAAAGTATCAACATCTTATTTTGAAAATAAACTAGAAGATATTGATAATAATATTGGATTTATGCAATGTGTGTGTAATGGTTATTGAATATAATTGATAGCAAATTAATACTAGTGAAACAAAAAATTAGTATCATGAAACCAAGATCAATGAATTAAGTAAATGATTCTTATTTAGCATTATTAACTTCCGTGTATTTTTGTTGATGCTGATACTTCATAAACACTATAAAATATGTTTTTATATGGTTAATTTGGCGTATATTAAAAATTCAAATTTTTCATGGCTTATGAAACACTCAATTCTCATATTAGTATCTTGAAACCTTGACCACTAGAAAGAGAAATTGGATCTGATTTAGCATTAATTACTTTCATACATTTCATTTAATCCAATACTTCATAAACACTATAAAACATGTTTTTATATGGTTAATTTGGCGTATATTAAAAATTCAAATTTTTCATGGCTTATGAAACACTCAATTCTCATGTTAGTATCTTGAAACCTTGACCACTAGAAAGAGAAATTGGATCTGATTTAGCATTAATTACTTTCATACATTACATTTAAGCCAATGTTCATAAACTCTATAAAACATGTTTTTATATGGTAAATTTGACGTATTTTACAAATTCATTTTTTTAATTGCATATAAAATACTCAATTCTCATATTAGTATCTTGAAACCTTGACCACTAGAAAGAGAATATGTTTCTGATTTAGGATTAATTACTTTCATACATTTCATTTAATCCAATACTTCATAAACACTATAAAACATGTTTTTATATGGTAAATTTGGCGTATTTTACAAATTCATTTTTTTAATTGCTTATAAAATACACAATTCTCATGTTAGTATCTTGAAACCTTCACCACTAGAAAGAGAATTTGTTTCTTATTTAGCATTAATAACTATCATACATTTCATTTAAGCCAATGTTTCATAAACTCTATAAAACTTGTTTTTATATGATAATTTTGGAGTATATTAAAAATTCAAATTTTTTATGGCTTATGAAACACTCAATTCTCAATTAATTGACATGAAACCAACACCATTAAATTATGTAAATGATTCTTATTTAACTTTATTAACTTCCATGTAATTCATTGATGCTGATACTTCATAAACACTATAAACATGCTTTTAAATGACAATTTTGACTCGTGTTATAAATTCATATTTTAAACTGCTTATTAAACACTCATTTCTCAATTAATTCTCCACCAATCTTACAAATTTAACTGACTACATTTTTTCAGATTGCAGTGCAGCAGTTCACCCAAGGCTTGCTGAGACAGAAATTTGCATTCATACCACTTTGGGAAAGTATCAACATCTTATTTTGAAAATAAACTAGAAGATACTGATAATATTATTGGATTTATGCAATGTGTGTGTAATGGTTATTGAATATAATTGATAATAAATTAATAGTTGTGAAACAATTGTTATTTGTTGTATATATGAATAAAAGATTAGTAAACACTTTTAGCTTGTAATTTTTATTCTTCTTATTTACCTATGCTATAAAAATCTTTTATTTAGACTATACATAAATGATAATTTTGATAAAAATTACAAATTCACATTTTCAACTGTTTATAGAAGAATTAATCATTAAGTCAATATTAACACCAACAGAGGGCGGGAGGTTCCCCATACCTTGGTCGACGGCTGACCTGCCACAGGAAGAATCTAGTTGGTTGTGTGCCGTTCACCGTTCCACTGGTCTCCGGAGTGGGGCGGTATATTTATTAGGCTTTTGACCGAATGTCTTGTACATTTACGAAAGAATATTTATAATATCAACGAATTGTTCATATTTTACGCCCGAAGTTAACACAAGTCAGTGTGCTGATCCTCGACCAATGCATTAAGAAAATGATTTAAATTTATCATTGAAAAATTATCATCAAATTCATATGGAAAAGGGGTATTTTTCAGTTATTGTACAAGTGTATTCTTTTTTTAAAAGTACAAAACATTCTGTTAATTTGTACAATCTTTTATGGCTTATCATAATTATTATTTGTTATCATCTGTTTATGCTTAAATTTCGTATCTTTTTACAGTTTTACATTCGTACTTGTGTTAAAGTTTCAACTGTAAATAGTTTTCAATTATTTTGTATTAAAAATGAAGGTTGTCTGTTAGTTTTTGTTGTGATTGTTTCAATTTCTAAATTATCCAGTGTTGTCCACGCACTAGTTGTTATAGAATTATTTTCGTTCTCCTTATGGTGTGTAGTAGTGACGATTGGATTAAGTAAATGATTGTTTTTTAGCATTATTAACTTCCATGTAATTCATTGATGCTGATACTTCATAAACACTATAAACATGCTTTTAAATGACAATTTTGACTCGTGTTATAAATTCATATTTTAAACTGCTTATGAAACACTCAATTCTCAATTAGTTCTCCACTAATTTTACATATTTAACTGACTACATTTTTTTCAGATTGCAGTGCAGCAGTTCAATCAAGGCTTGCTGAGACAGGAATTTGCATTTATACCACTTTGGAAAATATCAACATCTTATTTTGAAAATAAACTAGAAGATACTTATAATAACAATAATGGTCTTTTGCAAGGTACGTGTAATAATAACCGTATGTAATTGATAGCAACTTAATATTAGTGAAACAAAAAGTAAATATCATGAAACCAAGACCAATGAATTAGGTAAATGATTCTTATTAAGCATTATTAATTCCGTGTATTTCATTGATGCTGATACTTCATAAACACTATAAACATGCTTTTAAATGACAATTTTGACTCGTGTTATAAATTCATATTTTAAACTGCTTATAAAAA
Organism: Rhopalosiphum maidis; assembly: GCF_003676215.2. NCBI lineage: Eukaryota > Metazoa > Arthropoda > Insecta > Hemiptera > Aphididae > Rhopalosiphum > Rhopalosiphum maidis. Next base: position 74,520,886 of record NC_040879.1, read on the forward strand.
ACACTCAATTCTCAATTAATTCTCCACTAATTTTACATATTTAACTGACTACATTTTTTTCAGATTGCAGTGCAGCAGTTCATTCAAGGCTTGCTGAGACAGGAATTTGCATTCATACCACTTTGGGAAAGTATCAACATCTTATTTTGAAAATAAACTAGAAGATATTGATAATAATATTGGATTTATGCAATGTGTGTGTAATGGTTATTGAATATAATTGATAGCAAATTAATACTAGTGAAACAAAAAATTAGTATCATGAAACCAAGATCAATGAATTAAGTAAATGATTCTTATTTAGCATTATTAACTTCCGTGTATTTTTGTTGATGCTGATACTTCATAAACACTATAAAATATGTTTTTATATGGTTAATTTGGCGTATATTAAAAATTCAAATTTTTCATGGCTTATGAAACACTCAATTCTCATATTAGTATCTTGAAACCTTGACCACTAGAAAGAGAAATTGGATCTGATTTAGCATTAATTACTTTCATACATTTCATTTAATCCAATACTTCATAAACACTATAAAACATGTTTTTATATGGTTAATTTGGCGTATATTAAAAATTCAAATTTTTCATGGCTTATGAAACACTCAATTCTCATGTTAGTATCTTGAAACCTTGACCACTAGAAAGAGAAATTGGATCTGATTTAGCATTAATTACTTTCATACATTACATTTAAGCCAATGTTTCATAAACTCTATAAAACATGTTTTTATATGGTAAATTTGACGTATTTTACAAATTCATTTTTTTAATTGCATATAAAATACTCAATTCTCATATTAGTATCTTGAAACCTTGACCACTAGAAAGAGAATATGTTTCTGATTTAGGATTAATTACTTTCATACATTTCATTTAATCCAATACTTCATAAACACTATAAAACATGTTTTTATATGGTAAATTTGGCGTATTTTACAAATTCATTTTTTTAATTGCTTATAAAATACACAATTCTCATGTTAGTATCTTGAAACCTTCACCACTAGAAAGAGAATTTGTTTCTTATTTAGCATTAATAACTATCATACATTTCATTTAAGCCAATGTTTCATAAACTCTATAAAACTTGTTTTTATATGATAATTTTGGAGTATATTAAAAATTCAAATTTTTTATGGCTTATGAAACACTCAATTCTCAATTAATTGACATGAAACCAACACCATTAAATTATGTAAATGATTCTTATTTAACTTTATTAACTTCCATGTAATTCATTGATGCTGATACTTCATAAACACTATAAACATGCTTTTAAATGACAATTTTGACTCGTGTTATAAATTCATATTTTAAACTGCTTATTAAACACTCATTTCTCAATTAATTCTCCACCAATCTTACAAATTTAACTGACTACATTTTTTCAGATTGCAGTGCAGCAGTTCACCCAAGGCTTGCTGAGACAGAAATTTGCATTCATACCACTTTGGGAAAGTATCAACATCTTATTTTGAAAATAAACTAGAAGATACTGATAATATTATTGGATTTATGCAATGTGTGTGTAATGGTTATTGAATATAATTGATAATAAATTAATAGTTGTGAAACAATTGTTATTTGTTGTATATATGAATAAAAGATTAGTAAACACTTTTAGCTTGTAATTTTTATTCTTCTTATTTACCTATGCTATAAAAATCTTTTATTTAGACTATACATAAATGATAATTTTGATAAAAATTACAAATTCACATTTTCAACTGTTTATAGAAGAATTAATCATTAAGTCAATATTAACACCAACAGAGGGCGGGAGGTTCCCCATACCTTGGTCGACGGCTGACCTGCCACAGGAAGAATCTAGTTGGTTGTGTGCCGTTCACCGTTCCACTGGTCTCCGGAGTGGGGCGGTATATTTATTAGGCTTTTGACCGAATGTCTTGTACATTTACGAAAGAATATTTATAATATCAACGAATTGTTCATATTTTACGCCCGAAGTTAACACAAGTCAGTGTGCTGATCCTCGACCAATGCATTAAGAAAATGATTTAAATTTATCATTGAAAAATTATCATCAAATTCATATGGAAAAGGGGTATTTTTCAGTTATTGTACAAGTGTATTCTTTTTTTAAAAGTACAAAACATTCTGTTAATTTGTACAATCTTTTATGGCTTATCATAATTATTATTTGTTATCATCTGTTTATGCTTAAATTTCGTATCTTTTTACAGTTTTACATTCGTACTTGTGTTAAAGTTTCAACTGTAAATAGTTTTCAATTATTTTGTATTAAAAATGAAGGTTGTCTGTTAGTTTTTGTTGTGATTGTTTCAATTTCTAAATTATCCAGTGTTGTCCACGCACTAGTTGTTATAGAATTATTTTCGTTCTCCTTATGGTGTGTAGTAGTGACGATTGGATTAAGTAAATGATTGTTTTTTAGCATTATTAACTTCCATGTAATTCATTGATGCTGATACTTCATAAACACTATAAACATGCTTTTAAATGACAATTTTGACTCGTGTTATAAATTCATATTTTAAACTGCTTATGAAACACTCAATTCTCAATTAGTTCTCCACTAATTTTACATATTTAACTGACTACATTTTTTTCAGATTGCAGTGCAGCAGTTCAATCAAGGCTTGCTGAGACAGGAATTTGCATTTATACCACTTTGGAAAATATCAACATCTTATTTTGAAAATAAACTAGAAGATACTTATAATAACAATAATGGTCTTTTGCAAGGTACGTGTAATAATAACCGTATGTAATTGATAGCAACTTAATATTAGTGAAACAAAAAGTAAATATCATGAAACCAAGACCAATGAATTAGGTAAATGATTCTTATTAAGCATTATTAATTCCATGTATTTCATTGATGCTGATACTTCATAAACACTATAAACATGCTTTTAAATGACAATTTTGACTCGTGTTATAAATTCATATTTTAAACTGCTTATAAAAAAACACTCAATTCTCAATTAATTCTCCACTAATTTTACATATTTAACTGACTACATTTTTTTCAGATTGCAGTGCAGCAGTTCATTCAAGGCTTGCTGAGACAGGAATTTGCATTCATACCACTTTGGGAAAGTATCAACATCTTATTTTGAAAATAAACTAGAAGATATTGATAATAATATTGGATTTATGCAATGTGTGTGTAATGGTTATTGAATATAATTGATAGCAAATTAATACTAGTGAAACAAAAAATTAGTATCATGAAACCAAGATCAATGAATTAAGTAAATGATTCTTATTTAGCATTATTAACTTCCGTGTATTTTTGTTGATGCTGATACTTCATAAACACTATAAAATATGTTTTTATATGGTTAATTTGGCGTATATTAAAAATTCAAATTTTTCATGGCTTATGAAACACTCAATTCTCATATTAGTATCTTGAAACCTTGACCACTAGAAAGAGAAATTGGATCTGATTTAGCATTAATTACTTTCATACATTTCATTTAATCCAATACTTCATAAACACTATAAAACATGTTTTTATATGGTTAATTTGGCGTATATTAAAAATTCAAATTTTTCATGGCTTATGAAACACTCAATTCTCATGTTAGTATCTTGAAACCTTGACCACTAGAAAGAGAAATTGGATCTGATTTAGCATTAATTACTTTCATACATTACATTTAAGCCAATGTTTCATAAACTCTATAAAACATGTTTTTATATGGTAAATTTGACGTATTTTACAAATTCATTTTTTAATTGCATATAAAATACTCAATTCTCATATTAGTATCTTGAAACCTTGACCACTAGAAAGAGAATATGTTTCTGATTTAGGATTAATTACTTTCATACATTTCATTTAATCCAATACTTCATAAACACTATAAAACATGTTTTTATATGGTAAATTTGGCGTATTTTACAAATTCATTTTTTTAATTGCTTATAAAATACTCAATTCTCATATTAGTATCTTGAAACCTTGACCACTAGAAAGAGAATATGTTTCTGATTTAGGATTAATTACTTTCATACATTTCATTTAATCCAATACTTCATAAACACTATAAAACATGTTTTTATATGGTAAATTTGGCGTATTTTACAAATTCATTTTTTTAATTGCTTATAAAATACACAATTCTCATGTTAGTATCTTGAAACCTTCACCACTAGAAAGAGAATTTGTTTCTTATTTAGCATTAATAACTATCATACATTTCATTTAAGCCAATGTTTCATAAACTCTATAAAACTTGTTTTTATATGATAATTTTGGAGTATATTAAAAATTCAAATTTTTTATGGCTTATGAAACACTCAATTCTCAATTAATTGACATGAAACCAACACCATTAAATTATGTAAATGATTCTTATTTAACTTTATTAACTTCCATGTAATTCATTGATGCTGATACTTCATAAACACTATAAACATGCTTTTAAATGACAATTTTGACTCGTGTTATAAATTCATATTTTAAACTGCTTATTAAACACTCATTTCTCAATTAATTCTCCACCAATCTTACAAATTTAACTGACTACATTTTTTCAGATTGCAGTGCAGCAGTTCACCCAAGGCTTGCTGAGACAGAAATTTGCATTCATACCACTTTGGGAAAGTATCAACATCTTATTTTGAAAATAAACTAGAAGATACTGATAATATTATTGGATTTATGCAATGTGTGTGTAATGGTTATTGAATATAATTGATAATAAATTAATAGTTGTGAAACAATTGTTATTTGTTGTATATATGAATAAAAGATTAGTAAACACTTTTAGCTTGTAATTTTTATTCTTCTTATTTACCTATGCTATAAAAATCTTTTATTTAGACTATACATAAATGATAATTTTGATAAAAATTACAAATTCACATTTTCAACTGTTTATAGAAGAATTAATCATTAAGTCAATATTAACACCAACAGAGGGCGGGAGGTTCCCCATACCTTGGTCGACGGCTGACCTGCCACAGGAAGAATCTAGTTGGTTGTGTGCCGTTCACCGTTCCACTGGTCTCCGGAGTGGGGCGGTATATTTATTAGGCTTTTGACCGAATGTCTTGTACATTTACGAAAGAATATTTATAATATCAACGAATTGTTCATATTTTACGCCCGAAGTTAACACAAGTCAGTGTGCTGATCCTCGACCAATGCATTAAGAAAATGATTTAAATTTATCATTGAAAAATTATCATCAAATTCATATGGAAAAGGGGTATTTTTCAGTTATTGTACAAGTGTATTCTTTTTTTAAAAGTACAAAACATTCTGTTAATTTGTACAATCTTTTATGGCTTATCATAATTATTATTTGTTATCATCTGTTTATGCTTAAATTTCGTATCTTTTTACAGTTTTACATTCGTACTTGTGTTAAAGTTTCAACTGTAAATAGTTTTCAATTATTTTGTATTAAAAATGAAGGTTGTCTGTTAGTTTTTGTTGTGATTGTTTCAATTTCTAAATTATCCAGTGTTGTCCACGCACTAGTTGTTATAGAATTATTTTCGTTCTCCTTATGGTGTGTAGTAGTGACGATTGGATTAAGTAAATGATTGTTTTTTAGCATTATTAACTTCCATGTAATTCATTGATGCTGATACTTCATAAACACTATAAACATGCTTTTAAATGACAATTTTGACTCGTGTTATAAATTCATATTTTAAACTGCTTATGAAACACTCAATTCTCAATTAGTTCTCCACTAATTTTACATATTTAACTGACTACATTTTTTTCAGATTGCAGTGCAGCAGTTCAATCAAGGCTTGCTGAGACAGGAATTTGCATTTATACCACTTTGGAAAATATCAACATCTTATTTTGAAAATAAACTAGAAGATACTTATAATAACAATAATGGTCTTTTGCAAGGTACGTGTAATAATAACCGTATGTAATTGATAGCAACTTAATATTAGTGAAACAAAAAGTAAATATCATGAAACCAAGACCAATGAATTAGGTAAATGATTCTTATTAAGCATTATTAATTCCGTGTATTTCATTGATGCTGATACTTCATAAACACTATAAACATGCTTTTAAATGACAATTTTGACTCGTGTTATAAATTCATATTTTAAACTGCTTATAAAAAAACACTCAATTCTCAATTAATTCTCCACTAATTTTACATATTTAACTGACTACATTTTTTTCAGATTGCAGTGCAGCAGTTCATTCAAGGCTTGCTGAGACAGGAATTTGCATTCATACCACTTTGGGAAAGTATCAACATCTTATTTTGAAAATAAACTAGAAGATATTGATAATAATATTGGATTTATGCAATGTGTGTGTAATGGTTATTGAATATAATTGATAGCAAATTAATACTAGTGAAACAAAAAATTAGTATCATGAAACCAAGATCAATGAATTAAGTAAATGATTCTTATTTAGCATTATTAACTTCCGTGTATTTTTGTTGATGCTGATACTTCATAAACACTATAAAATATGTTTTTATATGGTTAATTTGGCGTATATTAAAAATTCAAATTTTTCATGGCTTATGAAACACTCAATTCTCATATTAGTATCTTGAAACCTTGACCACTAGAAAGAGAAATTGGATCTGATTTAGCATTAATTACTTTCATACATTTCATTTAATCCAATACTTCATAAACACTATAAAACATGTTTTTATATGGTTAATTTGGCGTATATTAAAAATTCAAATTTTTCATGGCTTATGAAACACTCAATTCTCATGTTAGTATCTTGAAACCTTGACCACTAGAAAGAGAAATTGGATCTGATTTAGCATTAATTACTTTCATACATTACATTTAAGCCAATGTTTCATAAACTCTATAAAACATGTTTTTATATGGTAAATTTGACGTATTTTACAAATTCATTTTTTTAATTGCATATAAAATACTCAATTCTCATATTAGTATCTTGAAACCTTGACCACTAGAAAGAGAATATGTTTCTGATTTAGGATTAATTACTTTCATACATTTCATTTAATCCAATACTTCATAAACACTATAAAACATGTTTTTATATGGTAAATTTGGCGTATTTTACAAATTCATTTTTTAATTGCTTATAAAATACACAATTCTCATGTTAGTATCTTGAAACCTTCACCACTAGAAAGAGAATTTGTTTCTTATTTAGCATTAATAACTATCATACATTTCATTTAAGCCAATGTTTCATAAACTCTATAAAACTTGTTTTTATATGATAATTTTGGAGTATATTAAAAATTCAAATTTTTTATGGCTTATGAAACACTCAATTCTCAATTAATTGACATGAAACCAACACCATTAAATTATGTAAATGATTCTTATTTAACTTTATTAACTTCCATGTAATTCATTGATGCTGATACTTCATAAACACTATAAACATGCTTTTAAATGACAATTTTGACTCGTGTTATAAATTCATATTTTAAACTGCTTATTAAACACTCATTTCTCAATTAATTCTCCACCAATCTTACAAATTTAACTGACTACATTTTTTCAGATTGCAGTGCAGCAGTTCACCCAAGGCTTGCTGAGACAGAAATTTGCATTCATACCACTTTGGGAAAGTATCAACATCTTATTTTGAAAATAAACTAGAAGATACTGATAATATTATTGGATTTATGCAATGTGTGTGTAATGGTTATTGAATATAATTGATAATAAATTAATAGTTGTGAAACAATTGTTATTTGTTGTATATATGAATAAAAGATTAGTAAACACTTTTAGCTTGTAATTTTTATTCTTCTTATTTACCTATGCTATAAAAATCTTTTATTTAGACTATACATAAATGATAATTTTGATAAAAATTACAAATTCACATTTTCAACTGTTTATAGAAGAATTAATCATTAAGTCAATATTAACACCAACAGAGGGCGGGAGGTTCCCCATACCTTGGTCGACGGCTGACCTGCCACAGGAAGAATCTAGTTGGTTGTGTGCCGTTCACCGTTCCACTGGTCTCCGGAGTGGGGCGGTATATTTATTAGGCTTTTGACCGAATGTCTTGTACATTTACGAAAGAATATTTATAATATCAACGAATTGTTCATATTTTACGCCCGAAGTTAACACAAGTCAGTGTGCTGATCCTCGACCAATGCATTAAGAAAATGATTTAAATTTATCATTGAAAAATTATCATCAAATTCATATGGAAAAGGGGTATTTTTCAGTTATTGTACAAGTGTATTCTTTTTTTAAAAGTACAAAACATTCTGTTAATTTGTACAATCTTTTATGGCTTATCATAATTATTATTTGTTATCATCTGTTTATGCTTAAATTTCGTATCTTTTTACAGTTTTACATTCGTACTTGTGTTAAAGTTTCAACTGTAAATAGTTTTCAATTATTTTGTATTAAAAATGAAGGTTGTCTGTTAGTTTTTGTTGTGATTGTTTCAATTTCTAAATTATCCAGTGTTGTCCACGCACTAGTTGTTATAGAATTATTTTCGTTCTCCTTATGGTGTGTAGTAGTGACGATTGGATTAAGTAAATGATTGTTTTTTAGCATTATTAACTTCCATGTAATTCATTGATGCTGATACTTCATAAACACTATAAACATGCTTTTAAATGACAATTTTGACTCGTGTTATAAATTCATATTTTAAACTGCTTATGAAACACTCAATTCTCAATTAGTTCTCCACTAATTTTACATATTTAACTGACTACATTTTTTTCAGATTGCAGTGCAGCAGTTCAATCAAGGCTTGCTGAGACAGGAATTTGCATTTATACCACTTTGGAAAATATCAACATCTTATTTTGAAAATAAACTAGAAGATACTTATAATAACAATAATGGTCTTTTGCAAGGTACGTGTAATAATAACCGTATGTAATTGATAGCAACTTAATATTAGTGAAACAAAAAGTAAATATCATGAAACCAAGACCAATGAATTAGGTAAATGATTCTTATTAAGCATTATTAATTCCGTGTATTTCATTGATGCTGATACTTCATAAACACTATAAACATGCTTTTAAATGACAATTTTGACTCGTGTTATAAATTCATATTTTAAACTGCTTATAAAAAAACACTCAATTCTCAATTAATTCTCCACTAATTTTACATATTTAACTGACTACATTTTTTTCAGATTGCAGTGCAGCAGTTCATTCAAGGCTTGCTGAGACAGGAATTTGCATTCATACCACTTTGGGAAAGTATCAACATCTTATTTTGAAAATAAACTAGAAGATATTGATAATAATATTGGATTATGCAATGTGTGTGTAATGGTTATTGAATATAATTGATAGCAAATTAATACTAGTGAAACAAAAAATTAGTATCATGAAACCAAGATCAATGAATTAAGTAAATGATTCTTATTAGCATTATTAACTTCCGTGTATTTTTGTTGATGCTGATACTTCATAAACACTATAAAATATGTTTTTATATGGTTAATTTGGCGTATATTAAAAATTCAAATTTTTCATGGCTTATGAAACACTCAATTCTCATATTAGTATCTTGAAACCTTGACCACTAGAAAGAGAAATTGGATCTGATTTAGCATTAATTACTTTCATACATTTCATTTAATCCAATACTTCATAAACACTATAAAACATGTTTTTATATGGTTAATTTGGCGTATATTAAAAATTCAAATTTTTCATGGCTTATGAAACACTCAATTCTCATGTTAGTATCTTGAAACCTTGACCACTAGAAAGAGAAATTGGATCTGATTTAGCATTAATTACTTTCATACATTACATTTAAGCCAATGTTTCATAAACTCTATAAAACATGTTTTTATATGGTAAATTTGACGTATTTTACAAATTCATTTTTTTAATTGCATATAAAATACTCAATTCTCATATTAGTATCTTGAAACCTTGACCACTAGAAAGAGAATATGTTTCTGATTTAGGATTAATTACTTTCATACATTTCATTTAATCCAATACTTCATAAACACTATAAAACATGTTTTTATATGGTAAATTTGGCGTATTTTACAAATTCATTTTTTTAATTGCTTATAAAATACACAATTCTCATGTTAGTATCTTGAAACCTTCACCACTAGAAAGAGAATTTGTTTCTTATTTAGCATTAATAACTATCATACATTTCATTTAAGCCAATGTTTCATAAACTCTATAAAACTTGTTTTTATATGATAATTTTGGAGTATATTAAAAATTCAAATTTTTTATGGCTTATGAAACACTCAATTCTCAATTAATTGACATGAAACCAACACCATTAAATTATGTAAATGATTCTTATTTAACTTTATTAACTTCCATGTAATTCATTGATGCTGATACTTCATAAACACTATAAACATGCTTTTAAATGACAATTTTGACTCGTGTTATAAATTCATATTTTAAACTGCTTATTAAACACTCATTTCTCAATTAATTCTCCACCAATCTTACAAATTTAACTGACTACATTTTTTCAGATTGCAGTGCAGCAGTTCACCCAAGGCTTGCTGAGACAGAAATTTGCATTCATACCACTTTGGGAAAGTATCAACATCTTATTTTGAAAATAAACTAGAAGATACTGATAATATTATTGGATTTATGCAATGTGTGTGTAATGGTTATTGAATATAATTGATAATAAATTAATAGTTGTGAAACAATTGTTATTTGTTGTATATATGAATAAAAGATTAGTAAACACTTTTAGCTTGTAATTTTTATTCTTCTTATTTACCTATGCTATAAAAATCTTTTATTTAGACTATACATAAATGATAATTTTGATAAAAATTACAAATTCACATTTTCAACTGTTTATAGAAGAATTAATCATTAAGTCAATATTAACACCAACAGAGGGCGGGAGGTTCCCCATACCTTGGTCGACGGCTGACCTGCCACAGGAAGAATCTAGTTGGTTGTGTGCCGTTCACCGTTCCACTGGTCTCCGGAGTGGGGCGGTATATTTATTAGGCTTTTGACCGAATGTCTTGTACATTTACGAAAGAATATTTATAATATCAACGAATTGTTCATATTTTACGCCCGAAGTTAACACAAGTCAGTGTGCTGATCCTCGACCAATGCATTAAGAAAATGATTTAAATTTATCATTGAAAAATTATCATCAAATTCATATGGAAAAGGGGTATTTTTCAGTTATTGTACAAGTGTATTCTTTTTTTAAAAGTACAAAACATTCTGTTAATTTGTACAATCTTTTATGGCTTATCATAATTATTATTTGTTATCATCTGTTTATGCTTAAATTTCGTATCTTTTTACAGTTTTACATTCGTACTTGTGTTAAAGTTTCAACTGTAAATAGTTTTCAATTATTTTGTATTAAAAATGAAGGTTGTCTGTTAGTTTTTGTTGTGATTGTTTCAATTTCTAAATTATCCAGTGTTGTCCACGCACTAGTTGTTATAGAATTATTTTCGTTCTCCTTATGGTGTGTAGTAGTGACGATTGGATTAAGTAAATGATTGTTTTTTAGCATTATTAACTTCCATGTAATTCATTGATGCTGATACTTCATAAACACTATAAACATGCTTTTAAATGACAATTTTGACTCGTGTTATAAATTCATATTTTAAACTGCTTATGAAACACTCAATTCTCAATTAGTTCTCCACTAATTTTACATATTTAACTGACTACATTTTTTTCAGATTGCAGTGCAGCAGTTCAATCAAGGCTTGCTGAGACAGGAATTTGCATTTATACCACTTTGGAAAATATCAACATCTTATTTTGAAAATAAACTAGAAGATACTTATAATAACAATAATGGTCTTTTGCAAGGTACGTGTAATAATAACCGTATGTAATTGATAGCAACTTAATATTAGTGAAACAAAAAGTAAATATCATGAAACCAAGACCAATGAATTAGGTAAATGATTCTTATTAAGCATTATTAATTCCGTGTATTTCATTGATGCTGATACTTCATAAACACTATAAACATGCTTTTAAATGACAATTTTGACTCGTGTTATAAATTCATATTTTAAACTGCTTATAAAAAAACACTCAATTCTCAATTAATTCTCCACTAATTTTACATATTTAACTGACTACATTTTTTTCAGATTGCAGTGCAGCAGTTCATTCAAGGCTTGCTGAGACAGGAATTTGCATTCATACCACTTTGGGAAAGTATCAACATCTTATTTTGAAAATAAACTAGAAGATATTGATAATAATATTGGATTTATGCAATGTGTGTGTAATGGTTATTGAATATAATTGATAGCAAATTAATACTAGTGAAACAAAAAATTAGTATCATGAAACCAAGATCAATGAATTAAGTAAATGATTCTTATTTAGCATTATTAACTTCCGTGTATTTTTGTTGATGCTGATACTTCATAAACACTATAAAATATGTTTTTATATGGTTAATTTGGCGTATATTAAAAATTCAAATTTTTCATGGCTTATGAAACACTCAATTCTCATATTAGTATCTTGAAACCTTGACCACTAGAAAGAGAAATTGGATCTGATTTAGCATTAATTACTTTCATACATTTCATTTAATCCAATACTTCATAAACACTATAAAACATGTTTTTATATGGTTAATTTGGCGTATATTAAAAATTCAAATTTTTCATGGCTTATGAAATACTCAATTCTCATGTTAGTATCTTGAAACCTTGACCACTAGAAAGAGAAATTGGATGATTTAGCATTAATTACTTTCATACATTACATTTAAGCCAATGTTCATAAACTCTATAAAACATGTTTTTATATGGTAAATTTGACGTATTTTACAAATTCATTTTTTTAATTGCTTATAAAATACTCAATTCTCATATTAGTATCTTGAAACCTTGACCACTAGAAAGAGAATATGTTTCTTGATTTAGGATTAATTACTTTCATACATTTCATTTAACCAATACTTCATAAACACTATAAAACATGTTTTTATATGGTAAATTTGGCGTATTTTACAAATTCATTTTTTAATTGCTTATAAAATACTCAATTCTCATGTTAGTATCTTGAAACCTTCACCACTAGAAAGAGAATATGTTTCTTATTTAGCATTAATTACTTTCATACATTCATTTAATCCAATACTTCATAAAACTATAAAAACTTTTTTATATGGTAAATTTGGCGTATTTTACAAATTCATTTTTTAATTGCTTATAAAATACACAATTCTCATGTTAGTATCTTGAAACCTTCACCACTAGAAAGAGAATTTGTTTCTTATTTAGCATTAATAACTATCATACATTTCATTTAAGCCAATGTTTCATAAACTCTATAAACTTGTTTTTATATGATAATTTGGAGTATATTAAAATTCAAATTTTTATGGCTTATGAAACACTCAATTCTCAATTAATTGACATGAAAACCAACACCATTAAATTATGTAAATGATCTTATTTAACTTTATTAACTTCCATGTAATTCATTGATGCTGATACTTCATAAACACTATAAACATGCTTTTAAATGACAATTTTGACTCGTGTTATAAATTCATATTTTAAACTGCTTATTAAAACCACTCATTTCTCAATTAATTCTCCACCAATCTTACAAATTTAACTGACTAATTTTTTTCAGATTGCAGTGCAGCAGTTCACCCAAGGCTTGCTGAGACAGAAATTTGCATTCATACCACTTTGGGAAAGTATCAACATCTTATTTTGAAAATAAACTAGAAGATACTGATAATATTATTGGATTTATGCAATGTGTGTGTAATGGTTATTGAATATAATTGATAATAAATTAATAGTTGTGAAACAATTGTTATTTGTTGTATATATGAATAAAAGATTAGTAAACACTTATAGCTTGTAATTTTTATTGTTCTTATTTTACCTATGCTATAAAAATCTTTTATTTAGACTATACATAAATGATAATTTTGATAAAAATTACAAATTCACATTTTCAACTGTTATAGAAGAATTAATCATTAAGTCAATATTAACACCAACAGAGGGCGGAGGTTCCCCATACCTTGGTCGACGGCTGACCTGCCACAGGAAGAATCTAGTTGGTTGTGTGCCGTTCACCGTTCCACTGGTCTCCGGAGTGGGGCGGTATATTTATTAGGCTTTTGACCGAATGTCTTGTACATTTACGAAAGAATATTTATAATATCAACGAATTGTTCATATTTTACGCCCGAAGTTAACACAAGTCAGTGTCCTGATCCTCGAACCAATGCATTAAGAAAATGATTTAAATTTATCATTGAAAAATTATAATCAAATTCATATGGAAAAGGGGTATTTTTCAGTTATTGTACAAGTGTATTCTTTTTTTAAAAGTACAAAACATTCTGTTAATTTTGTACAATCTTTTATGGCTTATCATAATATTATTTGTTATCATCTGTTTATGCTAAATTTCGTATCTTTTACAGTTTTACATTCGTACTGTGTGTAAAGTTTCAACTGTAAATAGTTTTCAATTATGTTGTATTAAAAATGAAGGTTGTCTGTTAGTTGTTGTTTGCAGTGTTTGTTCAATTCCTAAATTATCCAGTGTTGTCCACGCACTAGTTGTTATAGATTATTTTCGTTCTCCTTATGGTGTGTAGTAGTGACGATTGGATTAAGTAAATGATTGTTTTTTAGCATTATTAACTTCCATGTAATTCATTGATGCTGATACTTCATAACACACATAAAACATGCTTTAAATGACAATTTTGACTCGTGTTATAAATTCATATTTTAAACTGCTTATGAAACACTCAATTCTCAATTAATTCTCCACTATTTTACATATTAACTGACTACATTTTTTTCAGATTGCAGTGCAGCAGTTCAATCAAGGCTTGCTGAGACAGGAATTTGCATTTATACCACTTTGGAAAATATCAACATCTTATTTTGAAAATAAACTAGAAGATACTTATAATAACAATAATGGTCTTTGCAAGGTACGTGTAATAATAACCGTTATGTAATGAAGCAACTAATATTAGTGAAACAAAATTTAATCCAAACTTCATAAACACTATAAAACATGTGTTTTATATGGT
>NC_040879.1:74536009-74580787 GCF_003676215.2 Rhopalosiphum maidis
ATCTAGTGGTCAAGGTTTAAAGATACTAACATGAGAATTGAGTATTTTATAAGCAATTAAAAAAATGAATTTGTAATATACTCAAAAATTATCATATAAAAACAGTTTTATAGAGTTTTATGAACATTGGCATAATGTAATGTATGATAGTTATTAATGCTTAATTAGAACCATTTTCTCAATCTAGTGGTCAAGGTTTAAAGATACTAACATGAGAATTGAGTATTTTATAAGCAATTAAAAAATGAATTTGTAATATACGTCAAATCTACAAATGTAAAAACATGTTTTATAGTGTTTTATGATGTATTGGCTTAAAATGTTAAATGTATGAAAGTAATTAATGCTAAATAAGAAACAAATTAGCATTCTAGTGGTGAAGTTTCAAGATACTAGTATGAGAATTGAGTATGTTATAGCCAAAAAAAAAATTAATTTGTAAAATACGCCAAATTTACCATATAAAACATGTTTTATAGTGTTTATGAAGTATTGGCTTAAATGTAATGTATGAAAGTAATTAATGCTAAATAAGAAACATGTTCTCTTTCTAGTGGTCAAAGTTTCAAGAGACTAAATTGAGAATTCAGTATTTCATAAGCCATAAAAAATTTGAATTTGTAATTTACGTTAAAATTATCATATTAAAACATGTTTTATAGTGTTTATGAAGTATCAGCATCAACAAAAATACATGGAAGTTAATAATGCTAAATAAGAATCATTTACTTAATTAATTGGTCTTGGTTTCATGCTACTAATTTTTTGTTTCACTAGTATTAATTTGATATCAATTATATTCAATAACCATTACACACACATTGCCTAAATCCAATATTATTATCAATATCTTCTAGTTTATTTTCAAATAACATGTTGATACTTTCCCAAGTGGTATGAATGCAAATTCTGTCTCAGCAAGCCTTGGGTGAACTGCTGCACTGCAATCTGAAAAAAATGTAGTCAGTTAAATATGTAAAATTAGTTGAGAATTAATTGAGAATTGAGTAGTTTCATAAGCAGTTTAAAATATGAATTTATAACACGAGTCAAAATTGTCATTTAAAACATGTTTATAGTGTTTATGAAGTATTGGCTTAAATGAAATGTATGAAAGTAGTCAATGCTAAATAAGAAACATATTCTCTTACTAGTGGGTAAGGTTTCAAGGTACTAACATGTGAATTGAGTATTTTATAAGCAATTAAAAAATTTGAATTTTTAATATACTCCAAAATTATCATATAAAAACAAGTTGTATAGAGTTTATGTAAACATTGGCATAAATGAAATGTATGATAGTTATTAATGCTAAATTAGAACCATTTTCTCAATCTAGTGGTCAAGGTTTAAAGATACTAACATGAGAATTGAGTATTTTATAAGCAATTAAAAAAATGAATTTGTAATATACGTCAAATCTACAATGTAAAAACATGTTTTATAGTGTTTATGATGTATTGGCTTAAATGTAATGTATGAAAGTAATTAATGCTAAATAAGAAACAAATTATCATTCTAGTGGTGAAGGTTTCAAGATACTAGTATGAGAATTGAGTATTTTATAAGCAAAAAAAAAATTAATTTGTAAAATACGCCAAATTTACCATATAAAAACATGTTTTATAGTGTTTATGAAGTATTGGCTTAAATGTAATGTATGAAAGTAATTAATGCTAAATAAGAAACATGTTCTCTTTCTAGTGGTCAAAGTTTCAAGAGACTAAATTGAGAATCCAGTATTTCATAAGCCATAAAAAATTTGAATTTGTAATTTACGTTAAAATTATCATATTAAAACATGTTTTATAGTGTTTATGAAGTATCAGCATCAACAAAAATACATGGAAGTTAATAATGCTAAATAAGAATCATTTACTTAATTAATTGGTCTTGGTTTCATGCTACTAATTTTTTGTTTCACTAGTATTAATTTGATATCAATTATATTCAATAACCATTACACACACATTGCATAAATCCAATATTATTATCAATATCTTCTAGTTTATTTTCAAAATAACATGTTGATACTTTCCCCAAGTGGTATGAATGCAAATTCTTGTCTCAGCAAGCCTTGGGTGAACTGCTGCACTGCAATCTGAAAAAAATGTAGTCAGTTAAATATGTAAAATTAGTTGAGAATTAATTGAAAATTGAGTGTTTCATAAGCAGTTTAAAATATGAATTTATAACACGAGTCAAAATTGTCATTTAAAAACATGTTTATAGTGTTTATGAAGTATTGGCTTAAATGAAATGTATGAAAGTAGTCAATGCTAAATAAGAAACATATTCTCTTACTAGTGGTAAAGGTTTCAAGGTACTAACATGTGAATTGAGTATTTTATAAGCAATTAAAAAATTTGAATTTTTAATATACTCCAAAATTATCATATAAAAACAAGTTTTATAGAGTTTATGTAACATTGGCATAAATGAAATGTATGATAGTTATTAATGCTAAATTAGAACCATTTTCTCAATCTAGTGGTCAAGGTTTAAAGATACTAATATTGAGAATTAAGTATTTTCATAAGCAATAAAAAATGAATTTGTAATATACGTCAAATCTACATGTATAAAACAGGTTTTATAGGGTTTATGATGTATTGGCTTAAATGTAATGTATGAAAGTAATTAATGCTAAATAAGAAACCAATTATCAGTCTAGTGGTGAAGGTTTCAAGATACTAGCTATGAGAATTGAGTGATTTATAAGCAATAAAAAAATTAATTTGTAAAATACGCCAAAATTTAACCATATAAAACATGTTTATAGTGTTTATGAAGTATTAGGATTAAATGTAAGTGTATAAATGTAATTAATGCTAAATAAGAAACAAATTCTCTTTCTAGTGGTCAAGTTTCAAGACGACTAAATTGAGAATTCAGTATTTCATAAGCATAAAAATTTGAATTTGTAATTTACGTTAAAATTATCATATTAAAACATGTTTTATAGTGTTTATGAAGTATCAGCATCAACAAAATACATGGAAGTTAATAATGCTAAATAAGAATCATTTACTTAATTAATTGGTCTTGGTTTCATGCTACTAATTTTTTGTTTCACTAGTATTAATTTGATATCAATTATATTCAATAACCATTACACACACATTGCCTAAATCCAATATTATTATCAATATCTTCTAGTTTATTTTCAAAATAACATGTTGATACTTTCCCCAAGTGGTATGAATGCAAATTCTTGTCTCAGCAAGCCTTGGGTGAACTGCTGCACTGCAATCTGAAAAAAATGTAGTCAGTTAAATATGTAAAATTAGTTGAGAATTAATTGAAAATTGAGAGTTTCATAAGCAGTTTAAAATATGAATTTATAACACGAGTCAAAATTGTCATTTAAAAACATGTTTATAGTGTTTATGAAGTATTGGCTTAAATGAAATGTATGAAAGTAGTCAATGCTAAATAAGAAACATATTCTCTTACTAGTGGTAAAGGTTTCAAGGTACTAACATGTGAATTGAGTATTTTATAAGCAATTAAAAAATTTGAATTTTTAATATACTCCAAAATTATCATATAAAAACAAGTTTTATAGAGTTTATGAAACATTGGCATAAATGAAATGTATGATAGTTATTAATGCTAATTAGAACCATTTTCTCAATCTAGTGGTCAAGGTTTAAAGATACTAACATGAGAATTGAGTATTTTATAAGCAATTAAAAAAATGAATTTGTAATATACTCAAAAATTATCATATAAAAACAAGTTTTATAGAGTTTATGAAACATTGGCATAAATGAAATGTATGATAGTTATTAATGCTTAATTAGAACCATTTTCTCAATCTAGTGGTCAAGGTTTAAAGATACTAACATGAGAATTGAGTATTTTATAAGCAATTAAAAAATGAATTTGTAATATACGTCAAATCTACAATGTAAAAACATGTTTTATAGTGTTTATGATGTATTGGCTTAAATGTAATGTATGAAAGTAATTAATGCTAAATAAGAAACAAATTATCATTCTAGTGGTGAAGGTTTCAAGATACTAGTATGAGAATTGAGTATTTTATAAGCAAAAAAAAATTAATTTGTAAAATACGCCAAATTTACCATATAAAAACATGTTTTATAGTGTTTATGAAGTATTGGCTTAAATGTAATGTATGAAAGTAATTAATGCTAAATAAGAAACATGTTCTCTTTCTAGTGGTCAAAGTTTCAAGAGACTAAATTGAGAATTCAGTATTTCATAAGCCATAAAAAATTTGAATTTGTAATTTACGTTAAAATTATCATATTAAAACATGTTTTATAGTGTTTATGAAGTATCAGCATCAACAAAAATACATGGAAGTTAATAATGCTAAATAAGAATCATTTACTTAATTAATTGGTCTTGGTTTCATGCTACTAATTTTTTGTTTCACTAGTATTAATTTGATATCAATTATATTCAATAACCATTACACACACATTGCCTAAATCCAATATTATTATCAATATCTTCTAGTTTATTTTCAAAATAACATGTTGATACTTTCCCCAAGTGGTATGAATGCAAATTCTTGTCTCAGCAAGCCTTGGGTGAACTGCTGCACTGCAATCTGAAAAAAATGTAGTCAGTTAAATATGTAAAATTAGTTGAGAATTAATTGAAAATTGAGAGTTTCATAAGCAGTTTAAAATATGAATTTATAACACGAGTCAAAATTGTCATTTAAAAACATGTTTATAGTGTTTATGAAGTATTGGCTTAAATGAAATGTATGAAAGTAGTCAATGCTAAATAAGAAACATATTCTCTTACTAGTGGTAAAGGTTTCAAGGTACTAACATGTGAATTGAGTATTTTATAAGCAATTAAAAAATTTGAATTTTTAATATACTCCAAAATTATCATATAAAAACAAGTTTTATAGAGTTTATGTAACATTGGCATAAATGAAATGTATGATAGTTATTAATGCTAAATTAGAACCATTTTCTCAATCTAGTGGTCAAGGTTTAAAGATACTAACATGAGAATTGAGTATTTTATAAGCAATTAAAAAAATGAATTTGTAATATACTCAAAAATTATCATATAAAAACAAGTTTTATAGAGTTTATGAAACATTGGCATAAATGAAATGTATGATAGTTATTAATGCTTAATTAGAACCATTTTCTCAATCTAGTGGTCAAGGTTTAAAGATACTAACATGAGAATTGAGTATTTTATAAGCAATTAAAAAAATGAATTTGTAATATACGTCAAATCTACAATGTAAAAACATGTTTTATAGTGTTTATGATGTATTGGCTTAAATGTAATGTATGAAAGTAATTAATGCTAAATAAGAAACAAATTATCATTCTAGTGGTGAAGGTTTCAAGATACTAGTATGAGAATTGAGTATTTTATAAGCAAAAAAAAAATTAATTTGTAAAATACGCCAAATTTACCATATAAAAACATGTTTTATAGTGTTTATGAAGTATTGGCTTAAATGTAATGTATGAAAGTAATTAATGCTAAATAAGAAACATGTTCTCTTTCTAGTGGTCAAAGTTTCAAGAGACTAAATTGAGAATTCAGTATTTCATAAGCCATAAAAAATTTGAATTTGTAATTTACGTTAAAATTATCATATTAAAACATGTTTTATAGTGTTTATGAAGTATCAGCATCAACAAAAATACATGGAAGTTAATAATGCTAAATAAGAATCATTTACTTAATTAATTGGTCTTGGTTTCATGCTACTAATTTTTTGTTTCACTAGTATTAATTTGATATCAATTATATTCAATAACCATTACACACACATTGCCTAAATCCAATATTATTATCAATATCTTCTAGTTTATTTTCAAAATAACATGTTGATACTTTCCCCAAGTGGTATGAATGCAAATTCTTGTCTCAGCAAGCCTTGGGTGAACTGCTGCACTGCAATCTGAAAAAAATGTAGTCAGTTAAATATGTAAAATTAGTTGAGAATTAATTGAAAATTGAGAGTTTCATAAGCAGTTTAAAATATGAATTTATAACACGAGTCAAAATTGTCATTTAAAAACATGTTTATAGTGTTTATGAAGTATTGGCTTAAATGAAATGTATGAAAGTAGTCAATGCTAAATAAGAAACATATTCTCTTACTAGTGGTAAAGGTTTCAAGGTACTAACATGTGAATTGAGTATTTTATAAGCAATTAAAAATTTTGAATTTTTAATATACTCCAAAATATCATATAAAAACAAGTTTTATAGAGTTTATGTAACATTGGCATAAATGAAATGTATGATAGTTATTAATGCTAAATTAGAACCATTTTCTCAATCTAGTGGTCAAGGTTTAAAGATACTAACATGAGAATTGAGTATTTTATAAGCAATTAAAAAAATGAATTTGTAATATACTCAAAAATTATCATATAAAAACAAGTTTTATAGAGTTTATGAAACATTGGCATAAATGAAATGTATGATAGTTATTAATGCTTAATTAGAACCATTTTCTCAATCTAGTGGTCAAGGTTTAAAGATACTAACATGAGAATTGAGTATTTTATAAGCAATTAAAAAAATGAATTTGTAATATACGTCAAATCTACAATGTAAAAACATGTTTTATAGTGTTTATGATGTATTGGCTTAAATGTAATGTATGAAAGTAATTAATGCTAAATAAGAAACAAATTATCATTCTAGTGGTGAAGGTTTCAAGATACTAGTATGAGAATTGAGTATTTTATAAGCAAAAAAAAAATTAATTTGTAAAATACGCCAAATTTACCATATAAAAACATGTTTTATAGTGTTTATGAAGTATTGGCTTAAATGTAATGTATGAAAGTAATTAATGCTAAATAAGAAACATGTTCTCTTTCTAGTGGTCAAAGTTTCAAGAGACTAAATTGAGAATCCAGTATTTCATAAGCCATAAAAAATTTGAATTTGTAATTTACGTTAAAATTATCATATTAAAACATGTTTTATAGTGTTTATGAAGTATCAGCATCAACAAAAATACATGGAAGTTAATAATGCTAAATAAGAATCATTTACTTAATTAATTGGTCTTGGTTTCATGCTACTAATTTTTTGTTTCACTAGTATTAATTTGATATCAATTATATTCAATAACCATTACACACACATTGCATAAATCCAATATTATTATCAATATCTTCTAGTTTATTTTCAAAATAACATGTTGATACTTTCCCAAGTGGTATGAATGCAAATTCCTGTCTCAGCAAGCCTTGGATGAACTGCTGCACTGCAATCTGAAAAAAATGTAGTCAGTTAAATATGTAAAATTAGTTGAGAATTAATTGAAAATTGAGAGTTTCATAAGCAGTTTAAAATATGAATTTATAACACGAGTCAAAATTGTCATTTAAAAACATGTTTATAGTGTTTATGAAGTATTGGCTTAAATGAAATGTATGAAAGTAGTCAATGCTAAATAAGAAACATATTCTCTTACTAGTGGTAAAGGTTTCAAGGTACTAACATGTGAATTGAGTATTTTATAAGCAATTAAAAAATTTGAATTTTTAATATACTCCAAAATTATCATATAAAAACAAGTTTTATAGAGTTTATGTAACATTGGCATAAATGAAATGTATGATAGTTATTAATGCTAAATTAGAACCATTTTCTCAATCTAGTGGTCAAGGTTTAAAGATACTAACATGAGAATTGAGTATTTTATAAGCAATTAAAAAATGAATTTGTAATATACTCAAAAATTATCATATAAAAACAAGTTTTATAGAGTTTATGAAACATTGGCATAAATGAAATGTATGATAGTTATTAATGCTTAATTAGAACCATTTTCTCAATCTAGTGGTCAAGGTTTAAAGATACTAACATGAGAATTGAGTATTTTATAAGCAATTAAAAAAATGAATTTGTAATATACGTCAAATCTACAATGTAAAAACATGTTTTATAGTGTTTATGATGTATTGGCTTAAATGTAATGTATGAAAGTAATTAATGCTAAATAAGAAACAAATTATCATTCTAGTGGTGAAGGTTTCAAGATACTAGTATGAGAATTGAGTATTTTATAAGCAAAAAAAAAATTAATTTGTAAAATACGCCAAATTTACCATATAAAAACATGTTTTATAGTGTTTATGAAGTATTGGCTTAAATGTAATGTATGAAAGTAATTAATGCTAAATAAGAAACATGTTCTCTTTCTAGTGGTCAAAGTTTCAAGAGACTAAATTGAGAATCCAGTATTTCATAAGCCATAAAAAATTTGAATTTGTAATTTACGTTAAAATTATCATATTAAAACATGTTTTATAGTGTTTATGAAGTATCAGCATCAACAAAAATACATGGAAGTTAATAATGCTAAATAAGAATCATTTACTTAATTAATTGGTCTTGGTTTCATGCTACTAATTTTTTGTTTCACTAGTATTAATTTGATATCAATTATATTCAATAACCATTACACACACATTGCATAAATCCAATATTATTATCAATATCTTCTAGTTTATTTTCAAAATAACATGTTGATACTTTCCCAAAGTGGTATGAATGCAAATTCCTGTCTCAGCAAGCCTTGGATGAACTGCTGCACTGCAATCTGAAAAAAATGTAGTCAGTTAAATATGTAAAATTAGTTGAGAATTAATTGAAAATTGAGAGTTTCATAAGCAGTTTAAAATATGAATTTATAACACGAGTCAAAATTGTCATTTAAAAACATGTTTATAGTGTTTATGAAGTATTGGCTTAAATGAAATGTATGAAAGTAGTCAATGCTAAATAAGAAACATATTCTCTTACTAGTGGTAAAGGTTTCAAGGTACTAACATGTGAATTGAGTATTTTATAAGCAATTAAAAAATTTGAATTTTAATATACTCCAAAATTATCATATAAAAACAAGTTTTATAGAGTTTATGTAACATTGGCATAAATGAAATGTATGATAGTTATTAATGCTAAATTAGAACCATTTTCTCAATCTAGTGGTCAAGGTTTAAAGATACTAACATGAGAATTGAGTATTTTATAAGCAATTAAAAAAATGAATTTGTAATATACTCAAAAATTATCATATAAAAACAAGTTTTATAGAGTTTATGAAACATTGGCATAAATGAAATGTATGATAGTTATTAATGCTTAATTAGAACCATTTTCTCAATCTAGTGGTCAAGGTTTAAAGATACTAACATGAGAATTGAGTATTTTATAAGCAATTAAAAAAATGAATTTGTAATATACGTCAAATCTACAATGTAAAAACATGTTTTATAGTGTTTATGATGTATTGGCTTAAATGTAATGTATGAAAGTAATTAATGCTAAATAAGAAACAAATTATCATTCTAGTGGTGAAGGTTTCAAGATACTAGTATGAGAATTGAGTATTTTATAAGCAAAAAAAAAATTAATTTGTAAAATACGCCAAATTTACCATATAAAAACATGTTTTATAGTGTTTATGAAGTATTGGCTTAAATGTAATGTATGAAAGTAATTAATGCTAAATAAGAAACATGTTCTCTTTCTAGTGGTCAAAGTTTCAAGAGACTAAATTGAGAATCCAGTATTTCATAAGCCATAAAAAATTTGAATTTGTAATTTACGTTAAAATTATCATATTAAAACATGTTTTATAGTGTTTATGAAGTATCAGCATCAACAAAAATACATGGAAGTTAATAATGCTAAATAAGAATCATTTACTTAATTAATTGGTCTTGGTTTCATGCTACTAATTTTTTGTTTCACTAGTATTAATTTGATATCAATTATATTCAATAACCATTACACACACATTGCCTAAATCCAATATTATTATCAATATCTTCTAGTTTATTTTCAAAATAACATGTTGATACTTTCCCAAGTGGTATGAATGCAAATTCTTGTCTCAGCAAGCCTTGGGTGAACTGCTGCACTGCAATCTGAAAAAAATGTAGTCAGTTAAATATGTAAAATTAGTTGAGAATTAATTGAAAATTGAGTGTTTCATAAGCAGTTTAAATATGAATTTATAACACGAGTCAAAATTGTCATTTAAAAACATGTTTATAGTGTTTATGAAGTATTGGCTTAAATGAAATGTATGAAAGTAGTCAATGCTAAATAAGAAACATATTCTCTTACTAGTGGTAAAGGTTTCAAGGTACTAACATGTGAATTGAGTATTTTATAAGCAATTAAAAAATTTGAATTTTTAATATACTCCAAAATTATCATATAAAAACAAGTTTTATAGAGTTTATGTAACATTGGCATAAATGAAATGTATGATAGTTATTAATGCTAAATTAGAACCATTTTCTCAATCTAGTGGTCAAGGTTTAAAGATACTAACATGAGAATTGAGTATTTTATAAGCAATTAAAAAAATGAATTTGTAATATACGTCAAATCTACAATGTAAAAACATGTTTTATAGTGTTTATGATGTATTGGCTTAAATGTAATGTATGAAAGTAATTAATGCTAAATAAGAAACAAATTATCATTCTAGTGGTGAAGGTTTCAAGATACTAGTATGAGAATTGAGTATTTTATAAGCAAAAAAAAAATTAATTTGTAAAATACGCCAAATTTACCATATAAAAACATGTTTTATAGTGTTTATGAAGTATTGGCTTAAATGTAATGTATGAAAGTAATTAATGCTAAATAAGAAACATGTTCTCTTTCTAGTGGTCAAAGTTTCAAGAGACTAAATTGAGAATCCAGTATTTCATAAGCCATAAAAAATTTGAATTTGTAATTTACGTTAAAATTATCATATTAAAACATGTTTTATAGTGTTTATGAAGTATCAGCATCAACAAAAATACATGGAAGTTAATAATGCTAAATAAGAATCATTTACTTAATTAATTGGTCTTGGTTTCATGCTACTAATTTTTTGTTTCACTAGTATTAATTTGATATCAATTATATTCAATAACCATTACACACACATTGCATAAATCCAATATTATTATCAATATCTTCTAGTTTATTTTCAAAATAACATGTTGATACTTTCCCCAAGTGGTATGAATGCAAATTCTTGTCTCAGCAAGCCTTGGGTGAACTGCTGCACTGCAATCTGAAAAAAATGTAGTCAGTTAAATATGTAAAATTAGTTGAGAATTAATTGAAAATTGAGTGTTTCATAAGCAGTTTAAAATATGAATTTATAACACGAGTCAAAATTGTCATTTAAAAACATGTTTATAGTGTTTATGAAGTATTGGCTTAAATGAAATGTATGAAAGTAGTCAATGCTAAATAAGAAACATATTCTCTTACTAGTGGTAAAGGTTTCAAGGTACTAACATGTGAATTGAGTATTTTATAAGCAATTAAAAAATTTGAATTTTTAATATACTCCAAAATTATCATATAAAAACAAGTTTTATAGAGTTTATGTAACATTGGCATAAATGAAATGTATGATAGTTATTAATGCTAAATTAGAACCATTTTCTCAATCTAGTGGTCAAGGTTTAAAGATACTACATGAGAATTGAGTATTTTATAAGCAATTAAAAAAATGAATTTGTAATATACGTCAAAATTATCATATAAAAACAAGTTTTATAGAGTTTATGAAACATTGGCTTAAATGAAATGTATGAAAGTATTAATGCTAAATAAGAACCATTCTCTATCTAGTGGTCAAGGTTTCAAGATACTAACATGAGAATTGAGTATTTTATAAGCAATAAAAAAATGAATTTGTAATATAGTCAAATTATCATTTAAAAACATGTTTATAGTGTTTATGAAGTATCAATTAAATGAATGTATGAAATGTAATTAATGCTAAATAAGAAACAATGTTCTCTTTCTAGTGGTCAATGTTTCAAGAGACTAAATTGAGAATTCAGTATTTCTATAAGCCATAAAAAATTTGAATTTGTAATTTACGTTAAAATTATCATATTAAAACATGTTTTATAGTGTTTATGAAGTATCAGCATCAACAAAAATACATGGAAGTTAATAATGCTAAATAAGAATCATTTACTTAATTAATTGGTCTTGGTTTCATGCTACTAATTTTTTGTTTCACTAGTATTAATTTGATATCAATTATATTCAATAACCATTACACACACATTGCCTAAATCCAATATTATTATCAATATCTTCTAGTTTATTTTCAAAATAACATGTTGATACTTTCCCCAAGTGGTATGAATGCAAATTCTTGTCTCAGCAAGCCTTGGGTGAACTGCTGCACTGCAATCTGAAAAAAATGTAGTCAGTTAAATATGTAAAATTAGTTGAGAATTAATTGAAAATTGAGAGTTTCATAAGCAGTTTAAAATATGAATTTATAACACGAGTCAAAATTGTCATTTAAAAACATGTTTATAGTGTTTATGAAGTATTGGCTTAAATGAAATGTATGAAAGTAGTCAATGCTAAATAAGAAACATATTCTCTTACTAGTGGTAAAGGTTTCAAGGTACTAACATGTGAATTGAGTATTTTATAAGCAATTAAAAAATTTGAATTTTTAATATACTCCAAAATTATCATATAAAAACAAGTTTTATAGAGTTTATGTAACATTGGCATAAATGAAATGTATGATAGTTATTAATGCTAAATTAGAACCATTTTCTCAATCTAGTGGTCAAGGTTTAAAGATACTAACATGAGAATTGAGTATTTTATAAGCAATTAAAAAAATGAATTTGTAATATACTCAAAAATTATCATATAAAAACAAGTTTTATAGAGTTTATGAAACATTGGCATAAATGAAATGTATGATAGTTATTAATGCTTAATTAGAACCATTTTCTCAATCTAGTGGTCAAGGTTTAAAGATACTAACATGAGAATTGAGTATTTTATAAGCAATTAAAAAAATGAATTTGTAATATACGTCAAATCTACAATGTAAAAACATGTTTTATAGTGTTTATGATGTATTGGCTTAAATGTAATGTATGAAAGTAATTAATGCTAAATAAGAAACAAATTATCATTCTAGTGGTGAAGGTTTCAAGATACTAGTATGAGAATTGAGTATTTTATAAGCAAAAAAAAAATTAATTTGTAAAATACGCCAAATTTACCATATAAAAACATGTTTTATAGTGTTTATGAAGTATTGGCTTAAATGTAATGTATGAAAGTAATTAATGCTAAATAAGAAACATGTTCTCTTTCTAGTGGTCAAAGTTTCAAGAGACTAAATTGAGAATTCAGTATTTCATAAGCCATAAAAAATTTGAATTTGTAATTTACGTTAAAATTATCATATTAAAACATGTTTTATAGTGTTTATGAAGTATCAGCATCAACAAAAATACATGGAAGTTAATAATGCTAAATAAGAATCATTTACTTAATTAATTGGTCTTGGTTTCATGCTACTAATTTTTTGTTTCACTAGTATTAATTTGATATCAATTATATTCAATAACCATTACACACACATTGCATAAATCCAATATTATTATCAATATCTTCTAGTTTATTTTCAAAATAACATGTTGATACTTTCCCAAAGTGGTATGAATGCAAATTCCTGTCTCAGCAAGCCTTGGGTGAACTGCTGCACTGCAATCTGAAAAAAATGTAGTCAGTTAAATATGTAAAATTAGTTGAGAATTAATTGAAAATTGAGTGTTTCATAAGCAGTTTAAAATATGAATTTATAACACGAGTCAAAATTGTCATTTAAAAACATGTTTATAGTGTTTATGAAGTATTGGCTTAAATGAAATGTATGAAAGTAGTCAATGCTAAATAAGAAACATATTCTCTTACTAGTGGTAAAGGTTTCAAGGTACTAACATGTGAATTGAGTATTTTATAAGCAATTAAAAAATTTGAATTTTTAATATACTCCAAAATTATCATATAAAAACAAGTTTTATAGAGTTTATGAAACATTGGCATAAATGAAATGTATGATAGTTATTAATGCTAAATTAGAACCATTTTCTCAATCTAGTGGTCAAGGTTTAAAGATACTAACATGAGAATTGAGTATTTTATAAGCAATTAAAAAAATGAATTTGTAATATACTCAAAAATTATCATATAAAAACAAGTTTTATAGAGTTTATGAAACATTGGCATAAATGAAATGTATGATAGTTATTAATGCTTAATTAGAACCATTTTCTCAATCTAGTGGTCAAGGTTTAAAGATACTAACATGAGAATTGAGTATTTTATAAGCAATTAAAAAAATGAATTTGTAATATACGTCAAATCTACAATGTAAAAACATGTTTTATAGTGTTTATGATGTATTGGCTTAAATGTAATGTATGAAAGTAATTAATGCTAAATAAGAAACAAATTATCATTCTAGTGGTGAAGGTTTCAAGATACTAGTATGAGAATTGAGTATTTTATAAGCAAAAAAAAAATTAATTTGTAAAATACGCCAAATTTACCATATAAAAACATGTTTTATAGTGTTTATGAAGTATTGGCTTAAATGTAATGTATGAAAGTAATTAATGCTAAATAAGAAACATGTTCTCTTTCTAGTGGTCAAAGTTTCAAGAGACTAAATTGAGAATTCAGTATTTCATAAGCCATAAAAAATTTGAATTTGTAATTTACGTTAAAATTATCATATTAAAACATGTTTTATAGTGTTTATGAAGTATCAGCATCAACAAAAATACATGGAAGTTAATAATGCTAAATAAGAATCATTTACTTAATTAATTGGTCTTGGTTTCATGCTACTAATTTTTTGTTTCACTAGTATTAATTTGATATCAATTATATTCAATAACCATTACACACACATTGCATAAATCCAATATTATTATCAATATCTTCTAGTTTATTTTCAAAATAACATGTTGATACTTTCCCCAAGTGGTATGAATGCAAATTCTTGTCTCAGCAAGCCTTGGGTGAACTGCTGCACTGCAATCTGAAAAAAATGTAGTCAGTTAAATATGTAAAATTAGTTGAGAATTAATTGAAAATTGAGAGTTTCATAAGCAGTTTAAAATATGAATTTATAACACGAGTCAAAATTGTCATTTAAAAACATGTTTATAGTGTTTATGAAGTATTAGCTTAAATGAAATGTATGAAAGTAGTCAATGCTAAATAAGAAACATATTCTCTTACTAGTGGTAAAGGTTTCAAGGTACTAACATGTGAATTGAGTATTTTATAAGCAATTAAAAAATTTGAATTTTTAATATACTCCAAAATTATCATATAAAAACAAGTTTTATAGAGTTTATGTAACATTGGCATAAATGAAATGTATGATAGTTATTAATGCTAAATTAGAACCATTTTCTCAATCTAGTGGTCAAGGTTTAAAGATACTAACATGAGAATTGAGTATTTTATAAGCAATTAAAAAAATGAATTTGTAATATACGTCAAATCTACAATGTAAAAACATGTTTTATAGTGTTTATGATGTATTGGCTTAAATGTAATGTATGAAAGTAATTAATGCTAAATAAGAAACAAATTATCATTCTAGTGGTGAAGGTTTCAAGATACTAGTATGAGAATTGAGTATTTTATAAGCAAAAAAAAAATTAATTTGTAAAATACGCCAAATTTACCATATAAAAACATGTTTTATAGTGTTTATGAAGTATTGGCTTAAATGTAATGTATGAAAGTAATTAATGCTAAATAAGAAACATGTTCTCTTTCTAGTGGTCAAAGTTTCAAGAGACTAAATTGAGAATCCAGTATTTCATAAGCCATAAAAAATTTGAATTTGTAATTTACGTTAAAATTATCATATTAAAACATGTTTTATAGTGTTTATGAAGTATCAGCATCAACAAAAATACATGGAAGTTAATAATGCTAAATAAGAATCATTTACTTAATTAATTGGTCTTGGTTTCATGCTACTAATTTTTTGTTTCACTAGTATTAATTTGATATCAATTATATTCAATAACCATTACACACACATTGCATAAATCCAATATTATTATCAATATCTTCTAGTTTATTTTCAAAATAACATGTTGATACTTTCCCAAAGTGGTATGAATGCAAATTCCTGTCTCAGCAAGCCTTGGATGAACTGCTGCACTGCAATCTGAAAAAAATGTAGTCAGTTAAATATGTAAAATTAGTTGAGAATTAATTGAGAATTGAGTGTTTCATAAGCAGTTTAAATATGAATTTATAACACGAGTCAAAATTGTCATTTAAAAACATGTTTATAGTGTTTATGAAGTATTGGCTTAAATGAAATGTATGAAAGTAGTCAATGCTAAATAAGAAACATATTCTCTTACTAGTGGTAAAGGTTTCAAGGTACTAACATGTAGAATTGAGTATTTTATAAGCAATTAAAAAATTTGAATTTTTAATATACTCCAAAATTATCATATAAAAACAAGTTGTATAGAGTTTATGAAACATTGGCATAAATGAAATGTATGATAGTTATTAATGCTAAATTAGAACCATTTTCTCAATCTAGTGGTCAAGGTTTAAAGATACTAACATGAGAATTGAGTATTTTATAAGCAATTAAAAAAATGAATTTGTAATATACGTCAAATCTACAATGTAAAAACATGTTTTATAGTGTTTATGATGTATTGGCTTAAATGTAATGTATGAAAGTAATTAATGCTAAATAAGAAACAAATTATCATTCTAGTGGTGAAGGTTTCAAGATACTAGTATGAGAATTGAGTATTTTATAAGCAAAAAAAAATTAATTTGTAAAATACGCCAAATTTACCATATAAAAACATGTTTTATAGTGTTTATGAAGTATTGGCTTAAATGTAATGTATGAAAGTAATTAATGCTAAATAAGAAACATGTTCTCTTTCTAGTGGTCAAAGTTTCAAGAGACTAAATTGAGAATTCAGTATTTCATAAGCCATAAAAAATTTGAATTTGTAATTTACGTTAAAATTATCATATTAAAACATGTTTTATAGTGTTTATGAAGTATCAGCATCAACAAAAATACATGGAAGTTAATAATGCTAAATAAGAATCATTTACTTAATTAATTGGTCTTGGTTTCATGCTACTAATTTTTTGTTTCACTAGTATTAATTTGATATCAATTATATTCAATAACCATTACACACACATTGCATAAATCCAATATTATTATCAATATCTTCTAGTTTATTTTCAAAATAACATGTTGATACTTTCCCCAAGTGGTATGAATGCAAATTCTTGTCTCAGCAAGCCTTGGTGAACTGCTGCACTGCAATCTGAAAAAAATGTAGTCAGTTAAATATGTAAAATTAGTTGAGAATTAATTGAAAATTGAGTGTTTCATAAGCAGTTTAAAATATGAATTTATAACACGAGTCAAAATTGTCATTTAAAAACATGTTTATAGTGTTTATGAAGTATTGGCTTAAATGAAATGTATGAAAGTAGTCAATGCTAAATAAGAAACATATTCTCTTACTAGTGGTAAAGGTTTCAAGGTACTAACATGTGAATTGAGTATTTTATAAGCAATTAAAAAATTTGAATTTTTAATATACTCCAAAATTATCATATAAAAACAAGTTTTATAGAGTTTATGTAACATTGGCATAAATGAAATGTATGATAGTTATTAATGCTAAATTAGAACCATTTTCTCAATCTAGTGGTCAAGGTTTAAAGATACTATATTGAGAATTAAGTGTTTCATAAACCATAAACAATTTGAATTAGAAATATACGTCAAAATTATTATATAAAAACAAGTTTTATAGAGTTTATGAAGTATTGGCTTAAATGAAATGTATGAAAGTAATAAATGCTAAATAAGAATCCAATTCTCTATCTAATGGTCAAGGTTTCAAGATACTAACTTGAGAATTGAGTGTTTCATATGCAGTAAAAAATATGAATTTATAACATGAGTCAAAATTATCATTTAAAAGCATGTTTATAGTGTTTATGAAGTATCAGATTAAATGAAGTGTATAAATGTAATTAATGCTAAATAAGAAACAAATTCTCTTTCTAGTGGTCAATGTTTCAAGACGCTAAAGTGAGAATTGACTTTTCTATAAAAAGTTAAAAATAGGAATTTATAATTCTCATTAAAATTATCATATTAAATCATGTTTTATAGTGTTTATGAAGTATCATCATCAATGAAATACATGGAAGTTAATAATGCTAAATAAGAATCATTTACTTAATCTAATGGTAAGGGTTTCATAACATTAACTTTTTGTTACATTTCTATTATGTTGCTATCATTTACATTCATTCACGTACCGTGCAAAACACCATTATTAATATTAATACCTTCTAATCCATATTAAACATAGGATGTTGAAACTATTCCAAGCGCTAAAAATGTTAATTCATGCTCAGCAAGCCTTGAGTGATCTGTTGCACTGCAATCTGAAAAATATGAAAGTTAATAATGGTAAATAAGCATCATTACTTAATATAATGGTCAAGGTTACATGACTTTTAGTAACACTACTATTAATTGAATCACAATTATATTCTATACCCATTACTCGTACTTTGCATAAAACCATTATTATTATCAGTATCGTCTAGTCCATTTTCAACGTAGGATGTTGTAACTTTGTCAAGTGTTAGAAACGTTAATTCATGTCTTAGCAATCCTTAAGTGATCTGCTGTACTGCCATCTAAAAAAAAATTGTCAGTTAATTATGTATAATGGTTGGAGGATAAAATGTCACTACTACACACCATAAAGAGATCGAAAGTCTGTTTATGACAACTAGTACGTGGACAACACTGAATAATTCAGAAATGGAAATAATCAAACAAAAACTAACAGACAAACTTCATTCCTATTTCAAAATACTTGAAAACAATTTAAAGTTGAAATTTAAATACAAATACGAATATAAAACTGCAAAAAGATATGAAATATAAATCAGACAGTAAATACAAACGGTTATATCAATAGATAAACAATGTTTTATATCACTAAACCACAATCATGGATGAAAAACATCATATCAATTCGGATTAGAATATTCAACTTATTACATTTTATCTCTGGCCGCCGAATTCAAAAATGTTTAATATTATAATATTTTCATGTACACATACAATTTCAAAACTGATTAACTGAGCATAATATAATGAAATAAATTTCCAATAATATTGTATACTTTGTAAATTCAGCAGGCAGTTGTATAAATATTATGAGTCTTAACATAGATACATAGTAACTAGTAAGACAAAAGTCAAAAAGTAATAACATTAAACTATATATGTATGTATTATTTAAGTGTTTAGATAGTTGCAGGTAAGCATTTATTATGCATTAATATTCTCCGGACATTACAGTCCACTGGTTAACTAATTGAACTTAAGTAAACGGTCTTATATGTTATATATCTTATACATATAACGATTCATTATTTGAATACTTAACAATGTAAATAAATCATAATAATTTATTTTTTATGTTCGATGTCCATAAAATTTAAATCTTTATCTCCTATAAATATTACCGAAGTTATATTGTGAAATTCAAAACAAATTACTACCAATCATACTAATATATTGCATATTAAATATACACATATAATTAAAACTAATAAATAATAAATGAAATGTTGTATTCGAGCAGATTTGAGTCTGAAGTGATCAGAAGTAATCTACTGACTGCGTCGTGCATTTTAAAAATGATGGTCGTATACACAACGAAATCGCTTAGGTACATATTGAATTCTTAACGCTAAACGAGGGATATAAACACTATAAACATTAAATAGATGTATTCTCTATATGATTTGATGAAAAACTATTTATAAATAAACTATTTTTTATGCTGTTGGCGTAATTGCTAAACGTTGAAACCTTAACAAACATAAAACGTGTAAAAAAAACAAAGTTCAAATAGATACTTCGTTAAATCGTTATACGGTGGTATAGGTACCATACAGAAAAGTATGCGTGTACGAAAAAACAAGCCATTCGATTTTTTTAACCTTTCAAACTCGTCGTAGCATTTATGAGTCAGCACTCAAATTTCGAAAAGATTAAACAAAAACTCAAATTCAAAAAATTCGAAAAATACGTAAAATCTAAGTGCCAAAAATAAAAATATAATCGTAACTTCGCAACAAAACGTCCGATTCCTTCGGTTTTGGTAGCGTTCGAATTTTTACAAAAACGTCTAAACGATGCGTAGAAAAAAATCGCTCTAACCACCAAAAAATTAATTGTTTCGTGGCGACAAAGTCCAAAAACTGCAAAATCCTAATTTCCGACGCCAAAAATAGGGGTAAAAATGAATTCTACAGTGTCACCACGGGACGCCGATTTTGATCACAGACCTACGAAAAACTGAACTTGTGAACAACAGAAACGTGGAACAAATATTAAACATTTTTTAAAATATCCATGGGGGGAGGGGCACAAGGAGCCATAGGACACTGCTACCACCGAAGCACTTTATGTAAAACGACTTTAAACAGAAATTTCCGTGAAGTAACTATGCCCCATACATCGAAACCCGGCCGAGTAACACTCGACTAAAAAATTCAAATTTCGGAATTCCAAGACCCCAATGTGGGGTAAAAACGGCATTTACGGTGTCCACAACAGATACCGCTTTTGATCGGCATCATCCAAAATACCAGAATCTTGAGTTTCAAACACGTCGAACGACCACTAAGGTTTTTCAAAAATATATTTGAGGGAAACAAATATTTATGCAAATATACAGTACTTATAAAGTTTTTTTTTTTATTTATTTATTAAAATTAAAATGTTTCAGCATTTTATCATGCTATTACAAGTTTACTAACGTGTTCAATTACAAATAACAAATTACAATTACTAATATTTTTAGTTAGTGATATAGTGATATACATGCTAATGTTAGTTAATATTTATTTTTTAGTGGTAATTTAAAATCGATCTTCGTCTTCGCTTGACTGTGATAGAAGGAGATCTTGGGGTAGACGTGGTTTTAAACGCCGATTTTTATATCGTTTTTTATTTCCCAGGTTGTAGAACCGTGCGCCATCAGATGTATTGAGATTTGCATGAAAGTTTTTGAATTGTATTTTTATCCAGTCTTGGAGAAGAGGGATTCCCGTGACTTATAACTTTATACATAATAATAGTACTAATCATAGATAATGATGAAACACACTGCGAAATTAAGAATATTTACGCTATTGCAAAGATGTTTAAAGTCTACCTTTTGTAACTTGTACCTACGTATAATAAGTAATATAGTTGTTTTATTTACATAGAATATTATATGACTTTGACGTTTGCAATTTGTGAATATATTTCGTACAAATTGTACCAAGTCGTAATTGTTTATAGTTTTTTTGTTGCTTTTGGTAATTAAAATGTAGAAGGTTCAGTATTATCATACCGTTTAGGGTGATGTTAAACTTTTATTACTGAAACATATAATTATATATGCAAACTTGCAGTAAGTAAATAAAATAAATATTTAAAAAAGTTTTATATTGTATAACATAACTTTTCTAAAACTTTGCAATTTACAACTCGTTATTTCAACACATGATATAATCTGTTGTTATGATATTCATCTATAGATTTTGAGATTCAAATTGAAATACTAACATTTTTAATATTGGTTGTTTCGTTTCGAAATCTTAGAGGTTCAACGCAGTGACACCTCGAGATCAAATTTCTGTTCTAAAGAATTTTGAATTTCAATTTTAAAATTAAAAATTGCTAAAACCAAATTTCCTGCCAAGTTTTTTTTTTAAACTGCACATTTAAATCATCATTTACCGTCTAGATAATTGAGTTGAAAAACATTTACTAATTGGAAGACGCATCTAGGGACGAATTTGTCTCGGTCTTTGAACATTTTATCCAAAGGGGCCAGTATTAAAGGATTTAGTTTTGGAGTTTTGGATAACGTAATAACTAATAATAAATTCAGTTTTAACACAAAAATTTATGAAAAATTCAGAATTTGGACAGTTACACTGCAACAAAGTCATAAATGAGTAGATAATTTTTATATAATATGCAATGGTTTGTGAGGAATAATATTGAAAATTTTGAAAGTGCAGTAGGGTTGCCTATACAAAACACCTTCAAATCTGCATGACAATATAATAAAATACATAATGCGCTCAATTTCACTATTTGAGGTGTACTGTAAGATAAAATAATTAATAAAATAAATTATATCATAGAGATAGAATATTAGAAGAATCTACCAATATTCTATATTTCAAAATTAATTAAATCGTATAAAATTTGCCTATAGACCCCTTCTGTTGATAAAAAAAAAGGATCCGACAAACTGGCTATATTAATTAAGCATATGAATATATTATGATCACTAATATTTTTGAAAATATAAACAAAAAAAAACATCACAAATGTCCATAAAACTTTACTCATAAGTCATAAATTTTTTTTATAAGTAGGTATTAAAAACCTTTATTTTGATATTTATCAAAATCACAAAAAAAAAAAACTAACTCTTTTCTAGTTAAAAGTTGTCTGTCCTGTATTTTTAAGTTTTGAAAATGTTATACATGATTTTTCATACGTAGTTGTAGTTCATAAGATTAAAATCATAAAATCTAGATATGTAAAAAGATAATTATTTGTTATACACATTTCAAGTTCAAATTTGATTGAAATCAAATATAGCAACAAAGATCACTAATGATTTATAATTGAAAAATATTCGTGGGCATATAAAAATTTTAGAATACATTATTACATTTTATACATTTATTGGCCTTAAATAATAAAAGTGAATTGCATAAAATTATTAAATTTATCGGAATCTTCTAGTCCATTATAGATGTAGGATGTTAAAACTTTTCAAAGTGGTGAAAATGTTAATTCATGTTTCAGCAAGCCTTAAAAGATCTGCTTTACTGCCATCTGAAAAACATAGTCAATTAAATCTGTAAAATTGGTGGAGAATAACTTGAGAATACAGTGTTTTATAAGCACTTGAAAATATGAATTTATAATTCGAGTCAAAATTATCATATAAAAGGATATTTTATAGTGTTAATGAAGTATCAGCTTAGATAAAATTTATGAAAATTATTAATGGATAATTAGAATTGTTTTCGTAATCTAATGGTAAGGGTTTCATGACACTACCTCGAGAATTGATTGTTTCATAAGCAGTTAAAAATATGAATTTATAACACGAGTCAAAATTATCATATAAAACCAAGTTTTATAATGTTTATGAAGTATCAGCATCAATGCAATACATGGAAGTAAATAATGCTAAATAAGAAACAAATTCTCTTTCTAGTGGTCACAGTTTCAAGATACTCAATTGAGAATTCAGTGTTTCGTAAACCATAAACAATTTGAATTAGAAATATATGTCAAAATCATCATATAAAAACATGTTTTATAGTATTTATGAAGTATTGGCATAAATGAAATGTATGAATGTAATTAATGCTAAATAAGAAACATATTCTCTATGTAGTGGTCAATGTTTCAAGACACTATATTGAGAATTGAGTATTTCATAAACCATAAACAATTTGAATTAGAAATATATGTCAAAATCATCATATAAAAACATGTTTTATAGTGTTTATGAAGTATCAGCATCAACAAAAATACATGGAAGTTAATAAGGCTAAATAAGAATCATTTACTTAATTCATTGGTCTTGGTTTCATGATACTAATTTTTTGTTTCACTAGTATTAATTTGCTATCAATTATATTCAATAACCATTACACACACATTGCATAAATCCAATATTATTATCAATATCTTCTAGTTTATTTTCAAAATAACATGTTGATACTTTCCCAAAGTGGTATGAATGCAAATTCCTGTCTCAGCAAGCCTTGGATGAACTGCTGCACTGCAATCTGAAAAAAATGTAGTCAGTTAAATATGTAAAATTAGTTGAGAATTAATTGAGAATTGAGTGTTTCATAAGCAGTTTAAAATATGAATTTATAACACGAGTCAAAATTGTCAATTAAAAGCATGTTTATAGTGTTTATGAAGTATTGGCTTAAATGAAATGTATGTAAGTATTAATGCTAAATAAGAACCATTTTCTTAATCTAGTGGTCAAGGTTTAAAGATACTAACATGAGAATTGAGTATTTTATAAGCAATTAAAAAATTTGAATTTTTAATATACTCCAAAATTATCATATAAAAACAAGTTTTATAGAGTTTATGTAACATTGGCATAAATGAAATGTATGATAGTTATTAATGCTAAATTAGAACCATTTTCTCAATCTAGTGGTCAAGGTTTAAAGATACTAACATGAGAATTGAGTATTTTATAAGCAATTAAAAAAATGAATTTGTAATATACTCAAAAATTATCATATAAAAACAAGTTTTATAGAGTTTATGAAACATTGGCATAAATGAAATGTATGATAGTTATTAATGCTTAATTAGAACCATTTTCTCAATCTAGTGGTCAAGGTTTAAAGATACTAACATGAGAATTGAGTATTTTATAAGCAATTAAAAAAATGAATTTGTAATATACGTCAAATCTACAATGTAAAAACATGTTTTATAGTGTTTATGATGTATTGGCTTAAATGTAATGTATGAAAGTAATTAATGCTAAATAAGAAACAAATTATCATTCTAGTGGTGAAGGTTTCAAGATACTAGTATGAGAATTGAGTATTTTATAAGCAAAAAAAAAATTAATTTGTAAAATACGCCAAATTTACCATATAAAAACATGTTTTATAGTGTTTATGAAGTATTGGCTTAAATGTAATGTATGAAAGTAATTAATGCTAAATAAGAAACATGTTCTCTTTCTAGTGGTCAAAGTTTCAAGAGACTAAATTGAGAATCCAGTATTTCATAAGCCATAAAAAATTTGAATTTGTAATTTACGTTAAAATTATCATATTAAAACATGTTTTATAGTGTTTATGAAGTATCAGCATCAACAAAAATACATGGAAGTTAATAATGCTAAATAAGAATCATTTACTTAATTAATTGGTCTTGGTTTCATGCTACTAATTTTTTGTTTCACTAGTATTAATTTGATATCAATTATATTCAATAACCATTACACACACATTGCATAAATCCAATATTATTATCAATATCTTCTAGTTTATTTTCAAAATAACATGTTGATACTTTCCCAAAGTGGTATGAATGCAAATTCCTGTCTCAGCAAGCCTTGGGTGAACTGCTGCACTGCAATCTGAAAAAAATGTAGTCAGTTAAATATGTAAAATTAGTTGAGAATTAATTGAGAATTGAGTGTTTCATAAGCAGTTTAAAATATGAATTTATAACACGAGTCAAAATTGTCATTTAAAAACATGTTTATAGTGTTTATGAAGTATTGGCTTAAATGAAATGTATGAAAGTAGTCAATGCTAAATAAGAAACATATTCTCTTACTAGTGGTAAAGGTTTCAAGGTACTAACATGTGAATTGAGTATTTTATAAGCAATTAAAAAATTTGAATTTTTAATATACTCCAAAATTATCATATAAAAACAAGTTTTATAGAGTTTATGAAACATTGGCATAAATGAAATGTATGATAGTTATTAATGCTAAATTAGAACCATTTTCTCAATCTAGTGGTCAAGGTTTAAAGATACTAACATGAGAATTGAGTATTTTATAAGCAATTAAAAAAATGAATTTGTAATATACTCAAAAATTATCATATAAAAACAAGTTTTATAGAGTTTATGAAACATTGGCATAAATGAAATGTATGATAGTTATTAATGCTTAATTAGAACCATTTTCTCAATCTAGTGGTCAAGGTTTAAAGATACTAACATGAGAATTGAGTATTTTATAAGCAATTAAAAAAATGAATTTGTAATATACGTCAAATCTACAATGTAAAAACATGTTTTATAGTGTTTATGATGTATTGGCTTAAATGTAATGTATGAAAGTAATTAATGCTAAATAAGAAACAAATTATCATTCTAGTGGTGAAGGTTTCAAGATACTAGTATGAGAATTGAGTATTTTATAAGCAAAAAAAAAATTAATTTGTAAAATACGCCAAATTTACCATATAAAAACATGTTTTATAGTGTTTATGAAGTATTGGCTTAAATGTAATGTATGAAAGTAATTAATGCTAAATAAGAAACATGTTCTCTTTCTAGTGGTCAAAGTTTCAAGAGACTAAATTGAGAATTCAGTATTTCATAAGCCATAAAAAATTTGAATTTGTAATTTACGTTAAAATTATCATATTAAAACATGTTTTATAGTGTTTATGAAGTATCAGCATCAACAAAAATACATGGAAGTTAATAATGCTAAATAAGAATCATTTACTTAATTAATTGGTCTTGGTTTCATGCTACTAATTTTTTGTTTCACTAGTATTAATTTGATATCAATTATATTCAATAACCATTACACACACATTGCATAAATCCAATATTATTATCAATATCTTCTAGTTTATTTTCAAAATAACATGTTGATACTTTCCCAAAGTGGTATGAATGCAAATTCCTGTCTCAGCAAGCCTTGGATGAACTGCTGCACTGCAATCTGAAAAAAATGTAGTCAGTTAAATATGTAAAATTAGTTGAGAATTAATTGAGAATTGAGTGTTTCATAAGCAGTTTTAAATATGAATTTATAACACGAGTCAAAATTGTCATTTAAAAACATGTTTATAGTGTTTATGAAGTATTGGCTTAAATGAAATGTATGAAAGTAATCAATGCTAAATAAGAAACATATTCTCTTACTAGTGGTAAAGGTTTCAAGGTACTAACATGAGAATTGAGTATTTTATAAGCAATTAAAAAATTTGAATTTTTAATATACTCCAAAATTATCATATAAAAACAAGTTTTATAGAGTTTATGAAACATTGGCATAAATGAAATGTATGATAGTTATTATGGCTAAATTAGAACCATTTTCTCAATCTAGTGGTCAAGGTTTAAAGATACTAACATGATATTGAGTATTTTATAAGGCAATTAAAAAATGAATTTGTAATATACGTCAAATCTAGCAATGTAAAAACATGTTTTATAGTGTTTTATGAAGTATTGGCTAAATGTAATGTATGAATAGTAATCTAATGACAAATTACTAGAACAAATTACAACATCATTTTAGTGGTAAAAAAAATAGAGTACTCAAAGATACTTTATAGTGTTATGAATTGGGTAATGTATGTAAATATTAGCAAAGAACAAATTTCATCATGGTTTAAACAATAGAAATTTTAAAATAAAAACATGTAATTCCAATTACCATATAAAAACAGTTTTATAGTGTTTATGAAGTATTGGCTTAAATGTAATGTATGAAAGTAATTAATGCTAAATAAGAAACATGTTCTCTTTCTAGTGGTGAAAGTTTCAAGAGACTAAATTGAGAATCCAGTATTTCATAAGCAAAAAAATTTGAATTTGTAATTTACGTTAAAATTATCATATTAAAACATGTTTTATAGTGTTTATGAAGTATCAGCATCAACAAAAATACATGGAAGTTAATAATGCTAAATAAGAATCATTTACTTAATTAATTGGTCTTGGTTCATGCTACTATTTTTTGTTTCACTAGTATTAATTTGATATCAATTATATTCAATAACCATTACACACACATTGCCTAAATCCAATATTATTATCAATATCTTCTAGTTTATTTTCAAAATAACATGTTGATACTTTCCCCAAGTGGTATGAATGCAATTCTTGTCTCAGCAAGCCTTGGGTGAACTGCTGCACTGCAATCTGAAAAAAATGTAGTCAGTTAAATATGTAAATTAGTTGAGAATTAATTGAAAATTGAGAGTTTCATAAGCAGTTTAAAATATGAATTTACACAATAAGAAACATATTCTCAGTTAAATATGTAAAATTTTGAGAATTAATTGAAAATTGAGTGTTTCATAAGCAGTTAAAAATTTGAATTTTTAATACGAGTCCAAATTGTCATTTAAAAACATGTTTTATAGTGTTTATGAAGTATTGGCTTAAATGAAATGTATGAAAGTATTAATGCTAAATAAGAAACATATTCTCTTCTAGTGGTAAAGGTTTCAAGGTACTAACATGAGAATTGAGTATTTTATAAGCAATTAAAAAATTGAATTTTTAATATACTCCAAAATTATCATATAAAAACAAGTTTTATAGAGTTTATGAAACATTGGCATAAATGAAATGTATGATAGTTATTAATGCTAAATTAGAACCATTTTCTCAATCTAGTGGTCAAGGTTTAAAGATACTAACATGAGAATTGAGTATTTTATAAGCAATTAAAAAAATGAATTTGTAATATACGTCAAATCTACAATGTAAAACATGTTTTATAGTGTTTATGATGTATTGGCTTAAATGTAATGTATGAAAGTAATTAATGCTAAATAAGAAACAAATTATCATTCTAGTGGTGAAGGTTTCAAGATACTAGTATGAGAATTGAGTATTTTATAAGCAAAAAAAAAATTAATTTGTAAAATACGCCAAATTTACCATATAAAAACATGTTTTATAGTGTTTATGAAGTATTGGCTTAAATGTAATGTATGAAAGTAATTAATGCTAAATAAGAAACATGTTCTCTTTCTAGTGGTCAAAGTTTCAAGAGACTAAATTGAGAATCCAGTATTTCATAAGCCATAAAAAATTTGAATTTGTAATTTACGTTAAAATTATCATATTAAAACATGTTTTATAGTGTTTATGAAGTATCAGCATCAACAAAAATACATGGAAGTTAATAATGCTAAATAAGAATCATTTACTTAATTAATTGGTCTTGGTTTCATGCTACTAATTTTTTGTTTCACTAGTA
The DNA here is from genome assembly GCF_003676215.2 of Rhopalosiphum maidis. NCBI lineage: Eukaryota > Metazoa > Arthropoda > Insecta > Hemiptera > Aphididae > Rhopalosiphum > Rhopalosiphum maidis. The sequence goes on from NC_040879.1 coordinate 74,564,743, forward strand.
TTAATTTGATATCAATTATATTCAATAACCATTACACACACATTGCATAAATCCAATATTATTATCAATATCTTCTAGTTTATTTTCAAAATAACATGTTGATACTTTCCCAAAGTGGTATGAATGCAAATTCTTGTCTCAGCAAGCCTTGGATGAACTGCTGCACTGCAATCTGAAAAAAATGTAGTCAGTTAAATATGTAAAATTAGTTGAGAATTAATTGAAAATTGAGTGTTTCATAAGCAGTTTTAAATATGAATTTATAACACGAGTCAAAATTGTCATTTAAAAACATGTTTATAGTGTTTATGAAGTATTGGCTTAAATGAAATGTATGAAAGTAGTCAATGCTAAATAAGAAACATATTCTCTTACTAGTGGTAAAGGTTTCAAGGTACTAACATGTGAATTGAGTATTTTATAAGCAATTAAAAAATTTGAATTTTTAATATACTCCAAAATTATCATATAAAAACAAGTTTTATAGAGTTTATGTAACATTGGCATAAATGAAATGTATGATAGTTATTAATGCTAAATTAGAACCATTTTCTCAATCTAGTGGTCAAGGTTTAAAGATACTATATTGAGAATTAAGTGTTTCATAAACCATAAACAATTTGAATTAGAAATATACGTCAAAATTATTATATAAAAACAAGTTTTATAGAGTTTATGAAGTATTGGCTTAAATGAAATGTATGAAAGTAATAAATGCTAAATAAGAATCCAATTCTCTATCTAATGGTCAAGGTTTCAAGATACTAACTTGAGAATTGAGTGTTTCATATGCAGTAAAAAATATGAATTTATAACATGAGTCAAAATTATCATTTAAAAGCATGTTTATAGTGTTTATGAAGTATCAGATTAAATGAAGTGTATAAATGTAATTAATGCTAAATAAGAAACAAATTCTCTTTCTAGTGGTCAATGTTTCAAGACGCTAAATTGAGAATTGACTTTTCTATAAAAAGTTAAAAATAGGAATTTATAATTCTCATTAAAATTATCATATTAAATCATGTTTTATAGTGTTTATGAAGTATCATCATCAATGAAATACATGGAAGTTAATAATGCTAAATAAGAATCATTTACTTAATCTAATGGTAAGGGTTTCATAACATTAACTTTTTGTTACATTTCTATTATGTTGCTATCATTTACATTCATTCACGTACCGTGCAAAACACCATTATTAATATTAATACCTTCTAATCCATATTAAACATAGGATGTTGAAACTATTCCAAGCGCTAAAAATGTTAATTCATGCTCAGCAAGCCTTGAGTGATCTGTTGCACTGCAATCTGAAAAATATGAAAGTTAATAATGGTAAATAAGCATCATTACTTAATATAATGGTCAAGGTTACATGACTTTTAGTAACACTACTATTAATTGAATCACAATTATATTCTATACCCATTACTCGTACTTTGCATAAAACCATTATTATTATCAGTATCGTCTAGTCCATTTTCAACGTAGGATGTTGTAACTTTGTCAAGTGTTAGAAACGTTAATTCATGTCTTAGCAATCCTTCAGTGATTTGCTGTACTGCCATCTAAAAAAAAATTGTCAGTTAATTATGTATAATGGTTGGAGGATAAAATGTCACTACTACACACCATAAAGAGATCGAAAGTCTGTTTATGACAACTAGTACGTGGACAACACTGAATAATTCAGAAATGGAAATAATCAAACAAAAACTAACAGACAAACTTCATTCCTATTTCAAAATACTTGAAAACAATTTGAAGTTGAAATTTAAATACAAATACGAATATAAAACTGCAAAAAGATATGAAATATAAATCAGACAGTAAATACAAACGGTTATATCAATAGATGAACAATGCTTTATATCACTAAACCACAATCATGGATGAAAAACATCATATCAATTCGGATTAGAATATTCGACTTATTACATTTTATCTCTGGCCGCCGAATTCAAAAATGTTTAATATTATAATATTTTCATATACAAATACAATTTCAAAACTGATTAACTGAGCATAATATAATGAAATAAATTTCCAATAATATTGTGTACTTTGTAAATTCAGCAGGCAGTTGTATAAATATTATGAGTCTTAACATAGATACATAGTAACTAGTAAGACAAAAGTCAAAAAGTAATAACATTAAACTATGTATGTATGTATTATTTAAGTGTTTAGATAGTTGCAGGTAAGCATTTATTATGCATTAACATTCTCCGGACTGTACAGTCCACTGGTTAACTAATTGAACTTAAGTAAACGGTCTTATATGTTATATATCTTATACATATAACGATTCATTATTTGAATACTTAACAATGTAAATAAATCATAATAATTTATTTTTTATGTTCGATGTCCATAAAATTTAAATCATTATCTCCTATAAATATTACCGAAGTTATATTGTGAAATTCAAAACAAATTACTACCAATCATACTAATATATTGCATATTAAATATACACATATAATTAAAACTAATAAATAATAAATGAAATGTTGTATTCGAGCAGATTTGAGTCTGAAGTGATCAGAAGTAATCTACTGACTGCGTCGTACATTTTAAAAATGATGGTCGTATCTCGTATAAACAACGAAATCGCTTAGGTACATATTAAATTTTTACGCTAAACGAGGGATATAAACACTATAAACATTAAATAGATGTATTCTCTATATGATTTGATGAAAAACTATTTATAAATAAACTATTTTTTATGCTGTTGGCGTAATTGCTAAACGTTGAAACCTTAACAAACATAAAACGTGTAAAAAAAACAAAGTTCAAAAAGATACTTCGTTAAATCGTTATACGGTGGTATAGGTGTACCATACAGAAAAGTATGCGTGTACGAAAAAACAAGCCATTCGATTTTTTTAACCTTTCAAACTCGTCGTAGCATTTATGAGTCAGCACTCAAATTTCGAAAAGATTAAACAAAAACTCAAATTCAAAAAATTCGAAAAATACGTAAAATCTAAGTGCCAAAAATAAAAATATAATCGTAACTTCGCAACAAAACGTCCGATTCCTTCGGTTTTGGTAGCGTTCGAATTTTTACAAAAACGTCTAAACGATGCGTAGAAAAAAATCGCTCTAACCACCAAAAAATTAATTGTTTCGTGGCGACAAAGTCCAAAAACTGCAAAATCCTAATTTCCGACGCCAAAAATAGGGGTAAAAATGAATTCTACAGTGTCACCACGGGACGCCGATTTTGATCACAGACCTACGAAAAACTGAACTTGTGAACAACAGAAACGTGGAACAAATATTAAACATTTTTTAAAATATCCATGGGGGGAGGGGCACAAGGAGCCATAGGACACTGCTACCACCGAAGCACTTTATGTAAAACGACTTTAAACAGAAATTTCCGTGAAGTAACTATGCCCCATACATCGAAACCCGGCCGAGTAACACTCGACTAAAAAATTCAAATTTCGGAATTCCAAGACCCCAATGTGGGGTAAAAACGGCATTTACGGTGTCCACAACAGATACCGCTTTTGATCGGCATCATCCAAAATACCAGAATCTTGAGTTTCAAACACGTCGAACGACCACTAAGGTTTTTCAAAAATATATTTGAGGGAAACAAATATTTATGCAAATATACAGTACTTATAAAGTTTTTTTTTTTATTTATTTATTAAAATTAAAATGTTTCAGCATTTTATCATGCTATTACAAGTTTACTAACGTGTTCAATTACAAATAACAAATTACAATTACTAATATTTTTAGTTAGTGATATAGTGATATACATGCTAATGTTAGTTAATATTTATTTTTTAGTGGTAATTTAAAATCGATCTTCGTCTTCGCTTGACTGTGATAGAAGGAGATCTTGGGGTAGACGTGGTTTTAAACGCCGATTTTTATATCGTTTTTTATTTCCCAGGTTGTAGAACCGTGCGCCATCAGATGTATTGAGATTTGCATGAAAGTTTTTGAATTGTATTTTTATCCAGTCTTGGAGAAGAGGGATTCCCGTGACTTATAACTTTATACATAATAATAGTACTAATCATAGATAATGATGAAACACACTGCGAAATTAAGAATATTTACGCTATTGCAAAGATGTTTAAAGTCTACCTTTTGTAACTTGTACCTACGTATAATAAGTAATATAGTTGTTTTATTTACATAGAATATTATATGACTTTGACGTTTGCAATTTGTGAATATATTTCGTACAAATTGTACCAAGTCGTAATTGTTTATAGTTTTTTTGTTGCTTTTGGTAATTAAAATGTAGAAGGTTCAGTATTATCATACCGTTTAGGGTGATGTTAAACTTTTATTACTGAAACATATAATTATATATGCAAACTTGCAGTAAGTAAATAAAATAAATATTTAAAAAAGTTTTATATTGTATAACATAACTTTTCTAAAACTTTGCAATTTACAACTCGTTATTTCAACACATGATATAATCTGTTGTTATGATATTCATCTATAGATTTTGAGATTCAAATTGAAATACTAACATTTTTAATATTGGTTGTTTCGTTTCGAAATCTTAGAGGTTCAACGCAGTGACACCTCGAGATCAAATTTCTGTTCTAAAGAATTTTGAATTTCAATTTTAAAATTAAAAATTGCTAAAACCAAATTTCCTGCCAAGTTTTTTTTTTAAACTGCACATTTAAATCATCATTTACCGTCTAGATAATTGAGTTGAAAACATTTACTAATTGGAAGACGCATCTAGGGACGAATTTGTCTCGGTCTTTGAACATTTTATCCAAAGGGGCCAGTATTAAAGGATTTAGTTTTGGAGTTTTGGATAACGTAATAACTAATAATAAATTCAGTTTTAACACAAAAATTTATGAAAAATTCAGAATTTGGACAGTTACACTGCAACAAAGTCATAAATGAGTAGATAATTTTTATATAATATGCAATGGTTTGTGAGGAATAATATTGAAAATTTTGAAAGTGCAGTAGGGTTGCCTATACAAAACACCTTCAAATCTGCATGACAATATAATAAAATACATAATGCGCTCAATTTCACTATTTGAGGTGTACTGTAAGATAAAATAATTAATAAAATAAATTATATCATAGAGATAGAATATTAGAAGAATCTACCAATATTCTATATTTCAAAATTAATTAAATCGTATAAAATTTGCCTATAGACCCCTTCTGTTGATAAAAAAAAAGGATCCGACAAACTGGCTATATTAATTAAGCATATGAATATATTATGATCACTAATATTTTTGAAAATATAAACAAAAAAAAACATCACAAATGTCCATAAAACTTTACTCATAAGTCATAAATTTTTTTTATAAGTAGGTATTAAAAACCTTTATTTTGATATTTATCAAAATCACAAAAAAAAAAACTAACTCTTTTCTAGTTAAAAGTTGTCTGTCCTGTATTTTTAAGTTTTGAAAATGTTATACATGATTTTTCATACGTAGTTGTAGTTCATAAGATTAAAATCATAAAATCTAGATATGTAAAAAGATAATTATTTGTTATACACATTTCAAGTTCAAATTTGATTGAAATCAAATATAGCAACAAAGATCACTAATGATTTATAATTGAAAAATATTCGTGGGCATATAAAAATTTTAGAATACATTATTACATTTTATACATTTATTGGCCTTAAATAATAAAAGTGAATTGCATAAAATTATTAAATTTATCGGAATCTTCTAGTCCATTATAGATGTAGGATGTTAAAACTTTTCAAAGTGGTGAAAATGTTAATTCATGTTTCAGCAAGCCTTAAAAGATCTGCTTTACTGCCATCTGAAAAACATAGTCAATTAAATCTGTAAAATTGGTGGAGAATAACTTGAGAATACAGTGTTTTATAAGCACTTGAAAATATGAATTTATAATTCGAGTCAAAATTATCATATAAAAGGATATTTTATAGTGTTAATGAAGTATCAGCTTAGATAAAATTTATGAAAATTATTAATGGATAATTAGAATTGTTTTCGTAATCTAATGGTAAGGGTTTCATGACACTACCTCGAGAATTGATTGTTTCATAAGCAGTTAAAAATATGAATTTATAACACGAGTCAAAATTATCATATAAAACCAAGTTTTATAATGTTTATGAAGTATCAGCATCAATGCAATACATGGAAGTAAATAATGCTAAATAAGAAACAAATTCTCTTTCTAGTGGTCACAGTTTCAAGATACTCAATTGAGAATTCAGTGTTTCGTAAACCATAAACAATTTGAATTAGAAATATATGTCAAAATCATCATATAAAAACATGTTTTATAGTGTTTATGAAGTATCAGCATCAACAAAAATACATGGAAGTTAATAATGCTAAATAAGAATCATTTACTTAATTCATTGGTCTTGGTTTCATGATACTAATTATTTGTTTCACTAGTATTAATTTGCTATCAATTATATTCAATAACCATTACACACACATTGCATATATCCAATATTATTATCAATATCTTCTAGTTTATTTTCAAAATAACATGTTGATACTTTCCCAAAGTGGTATGAATGCAAATTCCTGTCTCAGCAAGCCTTGGGTGAACTACTGCACTGCAATCTGAAAAAAATGTAGTCAGTTAAGTATGTAAAATTAGTTGAGAATTAATTGAGAATTGAGTGTTTCATAAGCAGTTTAAAATATGAATTTATAACACGAGTCAAAATTGTCAATTAAAAGCATGTTTATAGTGTTTATGAAGTATTGGCTTAAATGAAATGTATGTTAGTTATTAATGCTAAATAAGAACCATTTTCTTAATCTAGTGGTCAAGGTTTAAAGATACTAACATGAGAATTGAGTATTTTATAAGCAATTAAAAAATTTGAATTTTTAATATACTCCAAAATTATCATATAAAAACAAGTTTTATAGAGTTTATGTAACATTGGCATAAATGAAATGTATGATAGTTATTAATGCTAAATTAGAACCATTTTCTCAATCTAGTGGTCAAGGTTTAAAGATACTAACATGAGAATTGAGTATTTTATAAGCAATTAAAAAAATGAATTTGTAATATACTCAAAAATTATCATATAAAAACAGTTTATAGAGTTTATGAAACATTGGCATAATGAAATGTATGATAGTTATTAATGCTTAATTAGAACATTTTCTCAATCTAGTGGTCAAGGTTTAAAGATACTAACATGAGAATTGAGTATTTTATAAGCAATTAAAAAATGAATTTGTAATATACGTCAAATCTACAATGTAAAAACATGTTTTATAGTGTTTATGATGTATTGGCTTAAATGTAATGTATGAAAGTAATTAATGCTAAATAAAAACAAATTATCATTCTAGTGGTGAAGGTTTCAAGATACTAGTATGAGAATTGAGTATTTTATAAGCAAAAAAAAATTAATTTGTAAAATACGCCAAATTTACCATATAAAACATGTTTTATAGTGTTTATGAAGTATTGGCTTAAATGTAATGTATGAAAGTAATTAATGCTAAATAAGAAACATGTTCTCTTTCTAGTGGTAAAGGTTTCAAAAGGTACTACATGTGAATTGAGTATTTATAAGCAATTAAAAATTTGAATTTTTAATATACTCCAAAATTATCATATAAAAACAAGTTTTATAGAGTTTATGAAACATTGGCATAAATGAAATGTATGATAGTTATTAATGCTAAATTAGAACCATTTTCTCAATCTAGTGGTCAAGGTTTAAAGATACTAACATGAGAATTGAGTATTTTATAAGCAATTAAAAAAATGAATTTGTAATATACTCAAAAATTATCATATAAAAACAAGTTTATAGAGTTTATGAAACATTGGCATAAATGAAATGTATGATAGTTATTAATGCTTAATTAGAACCATTTTCTCAATCTAGTGGTCAAGGTTTAAAGATACTAACATGAGAATTGAGTATTTTATAAGCAATTAAAAAAATGAATTTGTAATATACGTCAAATCTACAATGTAAAAACATGTTTTATAGTGTTTATGATGTATTGGCTTAAATGTAATGTATGAAAGTAATTAATGCTAAATAAGAAACAAATTATCATTCTAGTGGTGAAGGTTTCAAGATACTAGTATGAGAATTGAGTATTTTATAAGCAAAAAAAAAATTAATTTGTAAAATACGCCAAATTTACCATATAAAAACATGTTTTATAGTGTTTATGAAGTATTGGCTTAAATGTAATGTATGAAAGTAATTAATGCTAAATAAGAAACATGTTCTCTTTCTAGTGGTCAAAGTTTCAAGAGACTAAATTGAGAATCCAGTATTTCATAAGCCATAAAAAATTTGAATTTGTAATTTACGTTAAAATTATCATATTAAAACATGTTTTATAGTGTTTATGAAGTATCAGCATCAACAAAAATACATGGAAGTTAATAATGCTAAATAAGAATCATTTACTTAATTAATTGGTCTTGGTTTCATGCTACTAATTTTTTGTTTCACTAGTATTAATTTGATATCAATTATATTCAATAACCATTACACACACATTGCATAAATCCAATATTATTATCAATATCTTCTAGTTTATTTTCAAAATAACATGTTGATACTTTCCCAAAGTGGTATGAATGCAAATTCCTGTCTCAGCAAGCCTTGGATGAACTGCTGCACTGCAATCTGAAAAAAATGTAGTCAGTTAAATATGTAAAATTAGTTGAGAATTAATTGAGAATTGAGTGTTTCATAAGCAGTTTTAAATATGAATTTATAACACGAGTCAAAATTGTCATTTAAAAACATGTTTATAGTGTTTATGAAGTATTGGCTTAAATGAAATGTATGAAAGTAGTCAATGCTAAATAAGAAACATATTCTCTTACTAGTGGTAAAGGTTTCAAGGTACTAACATGTGAATTGAGTATTTTATAAGCAATTAAAAAATTTGAATTTTAATATACTCCAAAATTATCATATAAAAACAAGTTGTATAGAGTTTATGTAACATTGGCATAAATGAAATGTATGATAGTTATTAATGCTAAATTAGAACCATTTTCTCAATCTAGTGGTCAAGGTTTAAAGATACTAACATGAGAATTGAGTATTTTATAAGCAATTAAAAAAATGAATTTGTAATATACTCAAAAATTATCATATAAAAACAAGTTTTATAGAGTTTATGAAACATTGGCATAAATGAAATGTATGATAGTTATTAATGCTTAATTAGAACCATTTTCTCAATCTAGTGGTCAAGGTTTAAAGATACTAACATGAGAATTGAGTATTTTATAAGCAATTAAAAAAATGAATTTGTAATATACGTCAAATCTACAATGTAAAAACATGTTTTATAGTGTTTATGATGTATTGGCTTAAATGTAATGTATGAAAGTAATTAATGCTAAATAAGAAACAAATTATCATTCTAGTGGTGAAGGTTTCAAGATACTAGTATGAGAATTGAGTATTTTATAAGCAAAAAAAAAATTAATTTGTAAAATACGCCAAATTTACCATATAAAAACATGTTTTATAGTGTTTATGAAGTATTGGCTTAAATGTAATGTATGAAAGTAATTAATGCTAAATAAGAAACATGTTCTCTTTCTAGTGGTCAAAGTTTCAAGAGACTAAATTGAGAATCAGTATTTCATAAGCCATAAAAAATTTGAATTTGTAATTTACGTTAAAATTATCATATTAAAACATGTTTTATAGTGTTTATGAAGTATCAGCATCAACAAAAATACATGGAAGTTAATAATGCTAAATAAGAATCATTTACTTAATTAATTGGTCTTGGTTTCATGCTACTAATTTTTTGTTTCACTAGTATTAATTTGATATCAATTATATTCAATAACCATTACACACACATTGCATAAATCCAATATTATTATCAATATCTTCTAGTTTATTTTCAAAATAACATGTTGATACTTTCCCAAAGTGGTATGAATGCAAATTCCTGTCTCAGCAAGCCTTGGATGAACTGCTGCACTGCAATCTGAAAAAATGTAGTCAGTTAAATATGTAAAATTAGTTGAGAATTAATTGAGAATTGAGTGTTTCATAAGCAGTTTAAATATGAATTTATAACACGAGTCAAAATTGTCATTTAAAAACATGTTTATAGTGTTTATGAAGTATTGGCTTAAATGAAATGTATGAAAGTAATCAATGCTAAATAAGAAATCATATTCTCTTACTATTGGTAACGGTTTCAAGGTACTAACATGATAATTGAGTATTTTATAAGCAATTAAAAATTTGAATTTTTAATATACTTCCAAAATTATCATATAAAAACAAGTTTATAGAGTTTATGACATTGGCATAAATGAAATGTATGATAGTTTATTAATTCTAAATTAGAACCATTTTCTCAATCTAGTGGTCAAGGTTTAAAGATACTAACATGAGAATTGAGTGTTTCATAAACCATAAACAATTTGAATTAGAAATATACACGTCAAAATTATTATATAAAACAAGTTTTATAGAGTTTATGAAGTATTGGCTTAAATGAAATGTATGAAAGTATAAATGCTAAATAAGAATCCATTCCTATCTAATGGTCAAGGTTTCAAGATACTAACTTGAGAATTGAGTGTTTCATATGCAGTAAAAAATATGAATTTATAACATGAGTCAAATTATCATTTAAAAGCATGTTTATTGTTTTATGAAGTCTCAGATTAAATGAAGTGTATAAATGTAATTAATGCTAAATAAGACAACAATTCTCTTTCTAGTGGTCAATGTTTCAAGACGCTAAATTGAGAATTGACTTTTCTAATAAAAGTTAAAAATAGGAATTTATATTCTCATTAAAATTATCATATTAAATCATGTTTTTTATAGTGTTTATGAAGTATCATCATCATGAAATACATGGAAGTTAATAATGCTAAATAAGAATCATTTTACTTAATCTAATGGTAAGGGTTCATACATTACTTTTTGTTACATTTCTTATTATGTTGCTATCATTTACATTCATTCACGTACCGTGCAAAACACCATTATTAATTAATACCTTCTAATCCATATAAACATAGGATGTTGAAACTATTCCAGCTCTAAAAATGTTAATTCATGCTCAGCAGCCTTGAGTGATCTGTTGCACTGCAATCTGAAAAATATGAAGTTAATAATGGTAAATAAGCATCATTACTTAATATAATGGTCAAGGTTACATGACTTTTAGTAACACTACTATTAATTGAATCACAATTATATTCTATACCCATTACTCGTACTTTGCATAAAACCATTATTATTATCAGTATCGTCTAGTCCATTTTCAACGTAGGATGTTGTAACTTTGTCAAGTGTTAGAAACGTTAATTCATGTCTTAGCAATCCTTCAGTGATTTGCTGTACTGCCATCTAAAAAAAAATTGTCAGTTAATTATGTATAATGGTTGGAGGATAAAATGTCACTACTACACACCATAAAGAGATCGAAAGTCTGTTTATGACAACTAGTACGTGGACAACACTGAATAATTCAGAAATGGAAATAATCAAACAAAAACTAACAGACAAACTTCATTCCTATTTCAAAATACTTGAAAACAATTTAAAGTTGAAATTTAAATACAAATACGAATATAAACTGCAAAAAGATATGAATATAAATCAGACAGTAATACAAACGGTTATATCAATAGATGAACAATGCTTTATATCACTAAACCACAATCATGGATGAAAAACATCATATCAATTCGGATTAGAATATTCGACTTATTACATTTTATCTCTGGCCGCCGAATTCAAAAATGTTTAATATTATAATATTTTCATGTACAAATACAATTTCAAAACTGATTAACTGAGCATAATATAATGAAATAAATTTCCAATAATATTGTGTACTTTGTAAATTCAGCAGGCAGTTGTATAAATATTATGAGTCTTAACATAGATACATAGTAACTAGTAAGACAAAAGTCAAAAGTAATAACATTAAACTATGTATGTATGTATTATTTAAGTGTTTAGATAGTTGCAGGTAAGCATTTATTATGCATTAACATTCTCCGGACTGTACAGTCCACTGGTTAACTAATTGACTTAAGTAAACGTCTTATATGTTATATATCTTATACATATAACGATTCATTATTTGAATACTTAACAATGTAAATAAATCATAATAATTTATTTTTATATTCGATGTCCATAAAATTTAAATCTTATCTCCTATAAATATTACCGAAGTTATATTGTGAAATTCAAAACAAATTACTACCATCATACTAATATATTGCATATTAAATATACACATATAATTAAAACTAATAAATAATAAATGAAATGTTGTATTCGAGCAGATTTGAGTCTGAAGTGATCAGAAGTAATCTACTGACTGCGTCGTGCATTTTAAAAATGATGGTCGTATCTCGTATAAACACGAAATCGCTTAGGTACATATTAAATTTTTACGCTAAACGAGGGATATAACACTATAAACATTAAATAGATGTATTCTCTATATGATTTGATGAAAAACTATTTATAATAAACTATTTTTTATGCTGTTGGCGTAATTGCTAAACGTTGAAACCTTAACAAACATAAAACGTGTAAAAAAAACAAAGTTCAAAAAGATACTTCGTTAAATCGTTATACGGTGGTATAGGTGTACCATACAGAACAGTATGCGTGTACGAAAAAACAAGCCATTCGATTTTTTAACCTTTCAAACTCGTCGTAGCATTTATGAGTCAGCACTCAAATTTCGAAAAGATTAACCAAAACTCAAATTCAAAAATTCGAAAAATACGTAAAATCTAAGTGCCAAAATAAAATATAATCGTAACTTCGCAACAAAACGTCCGATTCCTTCGGTTTTGGTAGCGTTCGAATTTTTACAAAAACGTCTAAACGATGCGTAGAAAAAAATCGCTCTAACCACCAAAAATTAATTGTTTCGTGGCGACAAAGTCCAAAAACTGCAAAATCCTAATTTCCGACGCCAAAATAGGGGTAAAAATGAATCTAACAGTGTCACCACGGGACGCCGATTTTGATCACAGACCTACGAAAACTGAACTTGTGAACAACAGAAACGTGGAACAAATATTAAACATTTTTTAAAATATCCATGGGGGGAGGGGCACAAGGAGCCATAGACACTGCTACCACCGAAGCACTTTATGTAAAACGACTTTAACAGAAATTTCCGTGAGTAACTATGCCCCATACATCGAAACCCGGCCGAGTAACACTCGACTAAAAATTCAAATTCGGAATTCCAAGCCCCAATGTGGGGTAAAAACGGCATTTACGGTGTCCACAACAGATACCGCTTTTGATCGGCATCATCAAAATACCAGAATCTTGAGTTTCAAACACGTCGAACGACCACTAAGGTTTTTTCAAAAATATATTTGAGGAAACAAATATTTATATGCAAATATACAGTACTTATAAAGTTTTTTTTTTATTATTTATTAAAATTAAAATGTTTCAGCATTTTATCATGCTATTACAAGTTTACTAACGTGTTCAATTACAAATAACAAATTACAATTACTAATATTTTTAGTTTAGTGATATAGTGATATACATGCTAATGTTAGTTACTATTTATTTTTTAAGTGGTAATTTAAAATCGATCTCGTCTTCGCTTGACTGTGATAGAAGGAGATCTTGGGGTAGACTTGGTTTAAACGCCGATTTTTATATCGTTTTTTTATTTCCCAGGTTTTAGAACCGTGCGCCATCAGATGTATTGAGATTTGCATGAAAGTTTTTGAATTGTATTTTTATCCAGTCTTGGAGAAGAGGGATTCCCGTGACTTATAACTTATACATAATAATAGTACTAATCATAGATAATGATGAAACACACTGCGAAATTAAGAATATTTACGCTATTGCAAAGATGTTTAAAGTCTACCTTTTGTAACTTGTACCTACGTATAATAAGTAATATATGTTGTTTTATTTACATAGAATATTATATGACTTTGACGTTTGCAATTTGTGAATATATTTCGTACAAATTGTACCAAGTCGTAATTGTTTATAGTTTTTTGTTGCTTTGGTAATTAAAATGTAGAAGGTTCAGTATTATCTATACGTTTAGGGTGATTTAAACTTTTATACTGAACATATATTATATATGCAAACTTGCAGTAAGTAAATAAAATAAATATTTAAAAAAGTTTTATATTGTATAACATAACTTTTCTAAAACTTTGCAATTTACAACTCGTTATTTCAACACATGATATAATCTGTTGTTATGATATTCATCTATAGATTTTGAGATTCAAATTGAAATACTAACATTTTTAATATTGGTTGTTTCGTTTCGAAATCTTAGAGGTTCAACGCAGTGACACCTCGAGATCAAATTTCTGTTCTAAAGAATTTTGAATTTCAATTTTAAAATTAAAATTGCTAAAACCAATTTCCTGCCAATTTTTTTTTTTAAACTGCACATTTAAATCATCATTTACCGTCTAAATAATTGAGTTGAAAAACATTTACTAATTGGAAGACGCATCTAGGGACGAATTTGTCTCTCGGTCTTTGAACATTTTATCCAAGGGGCCAGTATTAAGGATTAGTTTTTGGAGTTTTGGATAACGTAATAACTAATAATAAATTCAGTTTAACACAAAAAAAATTATGAAAAATTCAGAATTTGGACAGTTACACTGCAACAAAGTCATAAATGAGTAGATAATTTTTATATAATATGCAATGGTTTGTGAGGAATAATATTGAAAATTTTGAAAGTGCAGTAGGGTTGCCTATACAAAACACCTTCAAATCTGCATGACAATATAATAAAATACATAATGCGCTCAATTTCACTATTTGAGGTGTACTGTAAGATAAAATAATTAATAAATAAATTATATCATAGAGATAGAATATTAGAAGAATCTACCAATATTCTATATTTCAAAATTAATTAAATCGTATAAAATTTGCCTATAGACCCCTTCTGTTGATAAAAAAAAAGGATCCGACAAACTGGCTATATTAATTAAGCATATGAATATATTATGATCACTAATATTTTTGAAAATATAAACAAAAAAAAATCACAAATGTCCATAAAACTTTACTCATAAGTCATAAATTTTTTTTATAAGTAGGTATTAAAACCTTTATTTTGATATTTATCAAAATCACAAAAAAAAAACTAACTCTTTCTAGTTAAAAGTTGTCTGTCCTGTATTTTTAAGTTTTGAAAATGTTATACATGATTTTTCATACGTAGTTGTAGTTCATAAGATTAAAATCATAAAATCTAGATATGTAAAAAGATAATTATTTGTTATACACATTTCAAGTTCAAATTTGATTGAAATCAAATATAGCAACAAAGATCACTAATGATTTATAATTGAAAAATATTCGTGGGCATATAAAAATTTTTAATACATTATTACATTTTATACATTTATTGGCCTTAAATAATAAAAGTGAATTGCATAAAATTATTAAATTTATCGGAATCTTCTAGTCATTATAGATGTAGGATGTTAAAACTTTTCAAAGTGGTGAAAATGTTAATTCATGTTTCAGCAAGCCTTAAAAGATCTGCTTTACTGCCATCTGAAAAACTAGTCAATTAAATCTGTAAAATTGGTGGAGAATAACTTGAGAATACAGTGTTTTATAAGCACTTGAAATATGAATTTATAATTCGAGTCAAAATTATCATATAAAAGGATTTTTATAGTGTTAATGAAGTATCAGCTTAGATAAAATTTATGAAAATTATTAATGGATAATTAGAATTGTTTTCGTAATCTAATGGTAAGGGTTTCATGACACTACTCGAGAATTGATTGTTTCATAAGCAGTTAAAAATATGAATTTAAACACGAGTCAAAATTATCATATAAAACAAGTTTTATAATGTTTATGAAGTATCAGCATCAATGCAATACATGGAAGTAAATAATGCTAAATAAGAAACAAATTCTCTTTCTAGTGGTCACAGTTTCAAGATACTCAATTGAGAATTCAGTGTTTCGTAAACCATAAACAATTTGAATTAGAAATATATGTCAAAATCATCATATAAAACAT